>NW_023458822.1:55569-57649 GCF_013731165.1 Rhagoletis pomonella | reverse complement strand
ATTATACGCATTTTTTAACTGCCTTTTAAACGTACGGAAAATCTTTTCTTTTTTATTCATACGAATCGTTGCAAAAGTTCTGTTTTTTTATTTTGTGTTTGTAGCAGCAGACGCAATTTTGCAACGTTACGAATAAATAAAAAAAAAAAAAAAATATTTTCCGTACGTTTCAAAAGCAGTTAAAAAATGCGTTTAATTTTCGTCACGAAATTGATATCATAAATTTTGTGTTTCTAGTTCAGCTTTCGTCACTCGAAAATTTTACCTCAAAGAGGTGTTTTATTTGATTTAATTTAATTTAATTTAATTTATTTAATTATTTAATGTTAATTAGTACATTAAGATAATCTCTTTTCTTGTACAACGATGTATATATAAGAAATTAAATACATTAACAATTAAAAATACACAGATGAAATATTTAATAATTTAAAACATTAATTAGAAAAAGAGAAAAAAAAATAAACATGAATAAACATAATTTAGCTGGCAATAGTCAATAACCACGTTTTCAAGAAATTTTAGTTAAAGAGATACTCAAGTATAAGTTTCTTGAAGCCGCCTCTAGACAATGACTTCCTTAGCGACTGAGGAAGGGAGTTCCAAAGTCTAATAGCGTTAACGAAAAACAGTCGGGAAGAGCATAAGTAGTTGATCATGGGCAAAATTAGGGTTAAAGAGCGAGAGCATTTAGAAAATATCAGTTTTTCATATAGGTATTCCGGTTTCCCATGAGTAATTAACTTAAAGATAAAGATGCAGTTCCTGGCATTTAAGAAATTTTGTACGTCGCAGCCAAGTATCTAGTTTCTCAGCAAAGAAATATGGTCAAACTTCTTCAGACCGTATACGTATCTCGTGGCAAAATTAAAAGCGACGTCCAACTTGTGATTTGAGTGAGAATCTAGTTTGCTATAAACTACCTCAGAATACGTAATAAGTGGAACTATTAAACTCTGAACCAACTTTTTCTTAGTGGCTAAAGGAACATATTGCGAGGTAATTCTAAGATATCGAAGAGTATAATATATTTTGCTCACTGTTTTGTTAACATGATCCTCACAAGTTAGCTTAGAGTTAATGACAAACCCAAGATTTGTAACTTTGTCAACTAGTTTAAGCTAGTCCACTTAAACCAATATGCAATGGTGGAATCACGGAAGGCTCAATTTTTTCTTTAAATATAGGTAGTATATATGACTTCTGCGCATTAAGATAAAGTATATTTTCCTTCGACCACTCAAAGATGGAGTGAAAATCCTCATTCAGCCTGTAGCTAAGGTCTTCGACCAACCCTATTCTGTTGGAGAGATACAGTTGAACGTCATCTGCATACGCATGTACATGGGCATTCAAGCATCTCGTAAATATATCGTTGATAAACATACTAAATAGTAGAGGGCCAAGAATGGAGCCTTGTGGCACGCCTGAAGAGATGGGGGCAAGTTCAGAGAGCTCATTACCAGACTTAACTTTTTGAAATCTATTACTTAAGTAATCTTTAAGCAGCCTTACTGCGCTTTCACTGAAACCAAAATAGTTGGCTAACTTATTACACAACAATGTATAGCATTTTCAGTTTAAATGAAACCATTTTCAAATTAAGCGAGTCCTTTTTCAAATTAAATGAAACCTTTTTCATGTTAAGCGAAACCTTTTTCAAATCAAATGAAACCTTTTTCAGATTCAATGAAACTTTATTCAAATTAAATGAGAACTTTTTCAGATTCAATGAAACTTTATTCAAATTAAATGAAACTTTTTTCAAATTAAATGAAACTTTATTCAAATGAAATGAAACTTCTTTTTTGGATTACTTTGAATTAGCTGGTATGTGTTGCTCTCCCTTACGGTCAAGGCTTGTTGAATACATTGTTGCCGTTTCGGTCCAATTGGACCAAAATTGGTACTTTCATTTCTTAAAATAAGGCTTTGGTAGGTTGGTTGGTTTGTTGTGATTTTCGAGGGGTTTTGGTAACTAGGCAAATCATATAATTTATTCATTTTATAAAACTTCAAATATCTCTGTTTTCGGAAGTACATGTAAAGGATAATGTGAAAAGGAAAAGAGAAATGGGAC
>NW_023458822.1:46275-55469 GCF_013731165.1 Rhagoletis pomonella | reverse complement strand
ACGTATATTTTTTTTAATAAAGTTTTTCTTTACTTGTTTATGTGCTTAAATAATGCTACGATTTTGGTTTGAAACTATGTATACTTCATTAAATGTTCTTATTCAAGTATTTATATAAGTTAACAAGAAGATGTAACTACATCAGTAATAATGTTCCCTTAAGTACCCGCATCGAGGTACATAAGCGGGTTCTTTTAAGTACCCAACCTGCCTATGTAAGTACCTCAAAAATCTGGTATTTTTCGTGTGGTACTTAAGCGGGTTTTACTGTAGTAGAATCTATGTAGTGTAAGTGGAATGTGCAAACATATGTATGTGTGTATTTAGTTCCCAGCAAAACCAGCCCAGCAAGAACAGTGACGGTCACTTTCCTAGTGACGTGACCGTCAGGCATGCCCGCTAAGTTCGGCACGTTTTGCTATCACATTCTTAATAGTGAATCAAAAATGCTCCCAGAAGTTTTGGGTACGTGTGATTTTTCAAACCAAATAATTTGCCTGCTTGCTCATATTTGAAAAGATTAGCGTGACTATTTACTGATATGTGAAATCAAAAATTATTACAGGTGTGTTAGTAACACCATAAAATTTGCGTTTGTGTTGGAGTTTCGGTCACGCTGGTTTTGCTGGGAGTACTGCGAGCATATAGCTGTTTTTGATCAGTTCTAAACCAAAAGAGATATAAGAAAACGGCAATGCAGAAATGTGGGCAGTAGATAGTGTTAGTAAAATATACAATACCAAAAATTTACAAAAATCACATAACTGCTTTTGTTGGCTCAGCGACGATTTTTAAATTAAATTCTAAAACTATTTTTGGAACGTTTTCGATTTTGAAATTTAAGTAAACCATTCGGTACAGTATAAAACTTCATAAAGTTCAATTTGTTTTCAAAAATATTAATAAGACTTTTAGTGGCACGCTTCCAATGCACGGAAAAGGTTAGTTTATTGTTTTTTTTTGTCCCGAAGATTTACTGATATTTTCATTTATTTCATACTAGCAGACCCGGCGAACTTCGTCCAGCCCAAAATTTTTATATATTTTATTGAAACTTTTTGGTCCAACATTTTCACCAACAATTCACGTTTACGATTTTCATTGGCACATTTGTCTGCTAAGATTAAGTTTTGGGTTATATCCGTTCTTGAAATTCTCCAGTTGTGCGGCATTTCATAGCACGGTTATTCGCAAAGCGAAACAAATTTTTTCCTCTTCACTCCTTGGCGGCAACAATGACCCGGTTCTTTAGTGAATGTCCTAGAAGCTTTGGAGTATAGTAGGTGGCAATTTCAAAATGGGTGCGAATCATTGTTCTACAGAAATGCAATACACATATACTTATTTCAGACGAAATACCTTAAAAGTTTGAACGCATAATAATATTGGAAAATATTATATTATATATTGTTTGCGCTGCGTTTATTAAGTGTTACATTACAGTGATACTCAAACTGTTCGCTACATATATTTTTAAGTTAAATACATCAGCTCCTGAATTGTTGTGTGTGTTGTGTTAAACTTATTTTGCTTGTCTTTTTATTAACATAAGTGTTATTAAATCTTTCAATATGAAGTGTGATCTTGATAACTGCCAAATCAAAAGCGAATCTGAACGCTACTTATCGTGCTGGCTCTGTGATGGTATTTGCCATCTAAAATGTGCTGGTTTGACAGGAAGAATTCTGGACGCTATTAATGATGGCAAAGGTCTTCGCTGGTCTATGAAGGACATTCGTGTGTCAAAACGTAAGCGTCTTCATAGTCCGCCTAATGAAAGGACCGTTCCACGTCAGAACACTCTTCCGAATGACTTAATTAACCTTTCTTCTCCATGTCCACAGACAACGGAGTTATCTTCCTCAAAAGAACATATATCAAAGTCTGCTTCTAATAATAACGACCCTGCAGTATCTTCCCGTCCCCGGTTGAAGTTGTGGCACCGCCATCCAATCTTCCAACGCTTACTCTACCCTCAACTAGTAACTCAGTTACTCAACCCCGTCCGCCGGTAATCGAGTCTGATACTAGGAGACTGGTTGTGGTTCCCCCAAAGAAGTCTATATTTGTATCTAGATTTTCGAGGGATACTTCCGAGGACGATATAAAGTTTTACATCTCGTCCAAAGTTAAAACTGTCAACTTAAGTATCAGAAAATTTAATTTTAAATATGAAAGAATTTTTCTTCATTTAAAATAGACGTAAATTTAGAAAATTTTGACATGCTGCTTAGTAGTTCTTTTTGGCCCTCCGGAGCTTTCGTTCGTGAATTTGAGTATAGGCCCAACAAAAATAATAATTTAGCAAATATTCCCCGTCAGAATACAGAACCAAAAAACTGATTACTAAATCTGCTTTAAGTATTTATTATCAAAACGTAAGAGGCATAAATACTAAATTAACGAATTTATATCTTAATGGCCTTGAATGCAATTATAATATAATTTCTTTGACTGAAACTTGGCTCAAACCTCACACTTTTAATTCAGAGATTCTTTCAAATAATTATCATATCTACAGAAAAGATCGGGAGGACAGAGTCGGCGGTGGCGTACTCTTTGCCGTAGACTCTTCAATACCATCTGAAGAAGTTAGTCTTCCACACATCGAATCTGCAGAATTCAAATGCATTCGTGTTCAGGTTGGAAGGGGGTTTACTTACTTAGCTCTATGCTATATTCCTCCCCGATCTGACTTATCAGTGTATTCACAACATGTATCTTTACTGAAATCAATTAATTCAATGATTAAACCCTCTGATTCATTGATTGTGTTGGGTGACTTTAATTTACCAAATGTATCATGGAACATCATTGACAATGATACTGTACCTTTCTCGTCTAGCGCGTGCAACAACGTATTTTTAGAGGAGATGGCTGAACTCTGCCTAAATCAAGTTAATGTACTTCGCAATAAGTTTGGCAAAGTATTAGATCTTGTTTATGTTGATGATGCATCTAAGTCGGCTGTAAATAAATGTGACCCACTAGTTTTGCCCGAAGATGTCTACCACCCTGCTATTGAGATATCTTACGAAATTATAAACGATGGTCAAAATTGCGATGTCCAAACATACGAGCCAAATACTCGCTTTGCTTTTTCGCAAGCCAACTTTAAAAAACTGAATAAAGAATTGTCTAAATTGTCGTGGCCTATATACAAAGAAAAAGTTGAGCAAAGCGTTGCACATTTTAATTTTACTGTACATAGATTATTTGAAAAGTATGCGCCTAAACGCATGTGTGTTCCTGTAGAACAAACCCAGTTATGGTTCACTAAAGAACTGAGATACTTGAAAAACAGAAAGTCACGTTATTTTAGATTACATAAAAAAACCGGCTTACACTCATACGATGTAAAATACTCACTTTTGCGTCACAAGTTCTTTGAATTAAACAAAAAGTGTTATAAAGATTACTTGTGTAAAATCAAACGACGTATAATATATAACCCCAAATCATTTTATGATTTCGTAAACTCCAAGCGAAATGTACGTGGGTTTCCTTCCGCCATGAAGTATCAAAATACCGTCTCTGGTGATAATCAAACAATTTCTAACATGTTCGCTCAGTTTTTTAAATCCAATTATTCCACTAACTCCCAAGCATACTTTGACTATCCTTTTAAACTAAGTCCAATTAACTCAATACATAACCCTATAATATCTCCCGATGATGTTTTAGTTTACCTGAAATCCTTAAAGCAGTCTTTTAGTTATGGTCCTGACCAGATCCCCACTTGTTTTCTTAGAAATTGTGCTGATTATCTCTATGAGCCGTTAACAGCCTTATTTAATTTGTCTCTTAAAGAGGGCGTTTTTCCAACTGTATGGAAGGAATCGTTCATAACCCCGTTACATAAAAGCGGTAGCAGGTCTTCAGTGGAGAACTACCGGGGCATAGCTAAGCTTTCTGCAATTCCTAAATTATTTGAAGCAATTATAACAAATCGGTTGACGCATTCTGCTTGAAGTGACATTTCATACAGTCAACATGGATTTTGCAAGGGCAAATCAACTTCTACAAATTTACTTGAATTAACATCATATATATCAAAAGCATTTAGTGAGAGCAAAACTGTTGATGTTATATATACTGATTTCAGTAAAGCATTTGACAAAGTGTGCCACTCGTTGCTCATCTATAAACTTGATCTTCTTGGTCTTCCACCTAATTTTCTACGTTGGATCTCTTCATACCTCTATGATAGATCACAAAGGGTATTGTTTAAAAATACTATCTCTGACGTCATTGATGTTACTTCAGGAGTCCCTCAGGGTAGCCACCTAGGCCCGATTCTGTTCTTGCTTTTTATAAACGATATTTCTACAGATATAAAATTCTCCAAAATTTTAATGTATGCAGATGATGTAAAACTTTATAAATCGTACGTTTCAATTGAAGAAAGGTCTTTGCTACAATCAGACTTAAACAGCATGGCTTACTGGTGTAAAGTAAATCTTATGCCTCTAAATCTTAAGAAATGAAAGTAATGTGCTTCTCGCGAAGAGCTGTTCTGCCAGTTTCTTATATAATAGGTAACCATAACCTGGAACAGGTATACAATTATGTGGACCTTGGTAGCACAATGGATCCTAAGCTTAATTTTAATCTTCACATTAATGTGACAGTCAACAAGGCTAAAGGTGTACTTGCATTTGTGAAACGATGGTCAAAAGAATTTAGTGACCCGTATATCACTAAAACCCTGTTTACAACATTAGTTAGGCCGATTCTGGAATAAGGCTCGGTGGTTTGGAATCCAAGGTATCAAATTTACTCAGAGAAGATAGAATCAATTCAAAAACAATTCCTACTTTTTGCTTTAAGAAATTTCCGATGGAATTCTCAATATAGTCTTCCACCTTATACGAGTCGCTTAAAACTTATTAACCTTCTTACACTTACCAGTCGCAGGGAAATGCTTGGTATAATTTTTATGGTTAAATTACTGACAGGCTCAATTTCAAGTCCGTCTCTTCTGGCTGATGTAAGCTTTAATGTTCCGTCACGCGTATCAAGACACTTTTGTCCCATATTTCTGAAAGCTTGTAAAACCAATTTTGAATTGCACGACCCACTCCGTTGCTTATGCCAGGATTTTAACTCTCATTCCAGCACGTTTGATATATCAGATCCGCTTTTCAGAAAGCGTAATTAAGAAAGCGATACTCTCCTCTCTCAATAAGTGAATTATTGACATAAATACATAAAATCAGCTGATGAATTTAGTTCTGTAGCTGAACAGTTTTAGATCTCGACACTTAACAAACTCCTGCCTATCGTGACTCGGCACAAAAATTTAAAATATTGGTTCCGTACGTCATGCGGACTGCGCCCCTCGTGCGGATGGGCGGGAATGGAGGGTAAAAACCGTTGGGATATTATTATTATAAAATCACATCCATTGGGCCAATTGCGACGCAGGAGCGTTCGATATACTCAATGGTGCAACAGGTCGATTTAATCTGACCTTCACGGCCCCTTTTCTCACTTGGCTATTTTTAGTAATAGCTCGACTTCAGCACCACTTGGCAGCATGTTTTTGCAATAGTATTGCATACATATTTAAAACATTAGCCAAATCGGATCATAAATAAGATTTTTAGTAATAACTCAACCACAGCGCCAACTGTCGGATTAAATTGTGAAACTAAGTCATCCAGAGACCCACTCAAATACACAAAAGGTTTCGTTAAAATCCGTACAACCATTTAGGAGGATTTCACTCACAAACACACCTACAGAAGAATAAAAAAATTCATTCAAAGATAGTTAAAGGTCGGTACGTTTGTGGGCCTAACACCCCTTTTCAAATAGCCCAAATTTTCTCCATGAGTATGGGCTTGATTTCAACTATATACATATCTCCATACGAAGTTCCGGTACTGTACCATGAATACTTTCAGAGATATGCAGTATAAAAATTCGATTTATATGGGAGGTGCCACGCCCCCCTTTCCAACAGCTTCCCTCTTTCTTCATGAGTATGCGAGTGATTTCGTATATCTCCATACCAAGTTCCAGAACTCTACCATGAACACTTCCAAAGATAGGCAGTATGAAAAATTCGGTTTGTATGGAAGATTCCACGCCCCCTTTTCCAATAGTTCCAATTTTTCTCCAAGAGTATGCGATTTATTTTGTACATCTCCTAACAAAACTCTAGAACTCTACCAAAAAATTTCCAGAGATAAGCAGTATGAAAAAATCGGTTTGTATGGGAGATGTCACACCCCTTTTTACAATAGCTAAAATTTTTCTCTATGGGTATGCGATTGATTTCGTATAGCTCCATACCAATTTCCAAAACTTTACCATGCACACTTTCAGAGATATGTAGCATGAGAAATTCGGTTTGTATGGGAAATGCCACGCCCCCTTTACATATAGATTTTTTTCAGCCTAAAACCATCCTTGGGACACGTGCGGCAAGTGGCAGTTTCAAAAAAATCGGTTCAGCCGCTCTCGAGCCTTGCGAAAACTAACAAACGGCTTTCTAAATATGTATTAGTTGAGATATATTTTATATTATAATTATATTTTGACAGTATTCGTTGTTTCTGATTGGAGCAAAAAAATCTTGCCTAGTGACGAATTCGCCCCTTGATATGGTCGTTACTTAAAGCTATTTGTATTCGAAATTGCATGAAAATTGGAAAACGGGAATCTATAAGCTTATCCAGGCAAAAAGCTACCTACGTACCAAATTTTAAGCAAATCGGACCATAAATACGATTTCTTCGAACAGATCGGTGCCTGGTCCACTTCTCGGACAAAATGGATCATATATGCTAATGCATGCTAAAAAGCTACCCGCGCACCGAATTTTAAGGAAATCGGACCATAAATTCGATTTTTTCGAATAAATCGGTCCCTGGACCACTTCCCGGTAAAAATGGGTAATATATGCTAATATATGCTAAAAAGCTACTTGCGTACTAAATTTAAGCAAATCGGACTATAATAAGATTTTTTCGAATAGACCGGTCCCTGGTCCACCTACCCGAAAAAAAGTAAAATTTTCTTAGCCGAAAACATGGTGGTTACCGAAAGCTATTTGTATACAAAATTTCATGAAAATCGGACCAGCCGTTCTCGAGATTACCTGTTACAAAAAAAAGGACTTCTCTTTATATAATTAGTATAGAATAGATAATATCTAATAGAGAGCAAAACATTACAAAGAAAACATATTTGGACATAACAATTAAAATAAATAAGTTTACCAACAAATGCGAATTCGGGATATATAGAAAGCCCACGGCCACAAACACGATAATACACTATACTTTAAACCACCCTCAACAGCACAAAAATGCAGCCTTTAGACATCTAATTACCTGGCTTGAACGAGGCCCATTGGAAAAAGAAGCTTACAGCAAAGAACTTAATACGATATACGAAAATAACGGATACAGAAAGGGCCTAGCAAACAAGATAAGGAGAGAAACAAAAACGAAGAAATCAAAAAAGAAGGAAAATAATGAAAAGGCTTGGGCAGTCTTAACATATACGGGCAAAAAATTGGCTAAGGTATGTCAAAAGTATGACATTAATACAGCTTTTGGAAAGAAGCACAACGTGTGGAGGATACTACAAAATAGCGCAAACGCGGAAGACCCACTAGACAAGCAAGGTGTCAACATATCGTCGCCTCAGAAAACGGATGACGAATGTGCAAAATCACGATTTTGGGATTTTGATGCAGATTTACTAAGTTGGACATGCTCTTTCGATTTCTGCAATCCATTTTTTTATACCTCCATTAGTTTTTGAGATATTTCGTGCGCATTTTGTCGTATGTTACATAATATTAATGATTGGGTATGCCTTTTGTTGTATGTGCTGAAAATGCGTTACATACGACAAATTCCCATACAAACGTACCTTTTTTTTAATCATAAAACGTTTGTCGTATGTGGCACATACGACAAATTCCCATACAAATGTAATCCTTTTTTAATCATAAAACATTTGTCGTATGTATCGCAAAACTTTGAACTTACGACAATTGGATGGTCCTCTACTATAACGATACAATTAAAATTGAAAATTAAACTAAGTAACTAATTTTAAAATTTTAAATTTTTAAATTTTAGCTTGCACTGAGTCTCCAATGAAATGAAAGAGATAAAAATGTACAAAAGACTGAATTTAAGTATTGTTTTTTGTTTTTATATAAAGAAAACGTATGTTCGTAACATATTTACAGCATAAGAGATGTACAGATTTTTTTTATTAAATACATGATTAGGTTTTTGTTATGTTTTTTCTAATAAGTAATCATTATTTAATAAATATGTCTGTTTTTTTCATCAAATTATACCATCGTCGCTGAAATAGATACTTTACTATTGTCGTATGTTCTGTGGACAAAACAAAGTGGTGAGTAAACGCTACTTACGACAAATGTATACGGAATGAAAAGTACATTTTCTCATTAACGTTAAGAGATATTAAATGTAAAAATATGGGAAATCAAAACTAATAACACCAACTACGTCTCCTTCAAAAGTTACAAAAATCTACCGTACAGTTTCGGACTAATTCGACCTTAAACTTCAAAGTCAATTTTCTCAAAACCGTGTTTTGTAACATTCGACATCCGTTTTCTGAGACGACGATATGTAGTTACATAGGATAAACAAGGCGCAAGATAAAAATAAGATATCGTGAACATATAATGGACTACAACAAAAAAAAATCTAAAACCATCTACCACACCGGAATCGAAATTGCGACTACCATAAACAATGAAACGCAGGTCCAAACTACAGAAACAAAGAGAAAGAAAATAACTTATTTTTACCTACCTGCGAATCCATGCAACAATTAATCCAGAAGAGGTGAGCAGCTGATTTCTACATGGGGATGTACACACAGAAAAAAAGTACTGGTTGAACGAAAGAATATAATCCGCTGAGACGTATGTACATAACTAAGAACCAACGACGATTTAGCACGGCTATAAATAGTGACGGACGGAATTATTCAGAACGAAAAATGACACTGAATATTGCATAACGCGGAAACCGGTTTATCTCCAAACCAAATTTGACAAGGGATGACGTAAAATTGTTCCACATTATATCACACTCCTACCCTGTCGGAAACACTAACAACTTTAAGATATAGTTTGTATTCGAGGTTATGAGCTTTAGGGAGGGTTTAAAACCCACCCCTTGTGTGCG
>NW_023458822.1:45981-46175 GCF_013731165.1 Rhagoletis pomonella | reverse complement strand
TTAGGCCTCACACCCCCCTTTTCAAATAGCACAAATTTTCTCCATGAATATGGGCTCGATTTCAACTACATATATATCTCCATACGAAGTTCCAGTACTGTACCATGCATACTTTCAGAGATATCTATACTTCTATACTATACTATACTATTACTATATTATTATTTACTATACTATACTATTACTATATTACT
>NW_023458822.1:44879-45881 GCF_013731165.1 Rhagoletis pomonella | reverse complement strand
AAAAAAGTTTCGTTAAAATCCGTACAACCATTTAGGAGGATTTCACTCACAAACACACCTACAGAAGAATAAACAAATTCATTCAAAGATAGCTAAATGTCGGTACGTTTGTAGGCCTCACACCCCCCTTTTCAAATAGCACAAATTTTCTCCATGAGTATGGGATCGATTTCAACTACATATATATCTCCATACGAAGTTCCAGTACTGTACCATGCATACTTTCAGAGATATCTATACTTCTATACTATACTATACTATTACTATATTATTATTTACTATACTATACTATTACTATATTACTATTTACTATAATCTGTACTAATTATATAAAGAGTAGTCCCTTTTTTGTAACAGGTAATCTCGCGAACGGCTGGTCCGATTTTCATGAAGTTTTGTATATAAATAGCTTTCGGTAACCACCATGTTTTAGGTTAAAAAAATTACTTTTTTCGGGTAGGTGGACCAGGGACCGGTCTATTCGAAAAATCTAATTATGGTCCGATTTGCTTAAAATTTGGTACGTAAGTAGCTGTTTAGCATATACATATTAGCATATATGATCAATTTTTTCCGGGAAGTGGTCCAGGGACCGATCTATTCGAAAAAATCGTATTTACGGTCCGATTTGCTTAAAATTCGGTACGTAGGTAGCTTTTTGCCTGGATTAGCTTATAGATTCCTGTTTTCCAATTTTCATGCAATTTCGAATATAAATAGCTTTGAGCAACGACCATATCAAGGGGCGAAGATTTTTTGCGCCAATCAGAAACAACGGATACTGTTAAAATATAATTATAATATATAATATATCTCAACTAATATATATTTTGAAAGCCGTTTTTTAGTTTTCGCAAGGCTCGAGAGCGGCTGAGCCGATTTTTTTTGAAACTGTCACCTGCCGCACGTATCCCAAGGATGGTCTTAGGCTAAAAAAAATCTATATGCAAAGGGGGCGTGGCACTTCCCATACAAACCGAATTTCTCATGCTACATATCTCT
>NW_023458822.1:39119-44779 GCF_013731165.1 Rhagoletis pomonella | reverse complement strand
CCTTTTCAAATAGCCCAAATTTTCTCCATGAGTATGGGCTTGATTTCAACTATATACATATCTCCATACGAAGTTCCGGTACTGTACCATGAATACTTTCAGAGATATGCAGTATAAAAATTCGATTTATATGGGAGGTTCCACGCCCCCCTTTCCAACAGCTGCCCTCTTTCTTCATGAGTATGCGATTGATTTCGTATATCTCCATACCAAGTTCCAGAACTCTACCATGAACACTTCCAAAGATAGGCAGCATGAAAAATTCGGTTTGTATGGAAGATGACACGCCCCCTTTTCCAATAGTTCCAATTTTTCTCCAAGAGTATGCGATTTATTTCGTACATCTCCATACAAAACTCTCGAACTCTACCAAAAAATTTCCAGAGATAAGCAGTATGAAAAAATCGGTTTGTATGGGAGATGTCACACCCCTTTTTACAATAGCTAAAATTTTTCTCCAAGGGCATGCGATTGATTTCGTATATCTCCATACCAATTTCCAAAACTCTACCATGCACACTTTCAGAGATATGTAGCATGAGAAACTCGGTTTGTATGGAAAGTTCAACGCCCCCTTTACATATAGATTTTTTCAGCCTAAAACCATCCTGGGTGGCAGTTTCATAAAAATCGGTTCAGCCGCTCTCGAGCCTTGCGAAAACTAACAAACGGCTTTCTAAATATATATTAGTTAAGATATATTATATATTATAATTATATATTGACAGTATCCATTGTTTCAGATTGGCGCAAAAAAATCTTGCCTAGTGACGAATTCGCCCCTTGATATGGTCGTTACTTAAAGCTATTTATATTCGAAATTGCATGAAAATTGGAAAACAGGAATCTATAAGCTTATCCAGGCAAAAAGCTACCTACGTACCGAATTTTAAGCAAATCGGACCATAAATACGATTTCTTCGAACAGATCGGTCCCTGGTCCACTTCTCGGACAAAATGGATCATATATGCTAATATATGCTAAAAAGCTACCTACGTACCGAATTTTAAGCAAATCGGACCGTAAATACGATTTTTTCGAATAGATCAATCCCTGGTCCACTTCTCAGAAAAAATTGACCATATATCCTAATATATGCTAAAAAACTACTTACGTACCGAATTTTAAGCAAATCGGACCATAAATACGATTTTTTACAATAGATCGGTCCCTGGTCCACTTCTCGGAAAAAATGGTTCATATATGCTAATATATGCTAAAAAGCTACATACGTACTAAATTTTAAGCAAATCGGACTATAATAAGATTTTTTCGAATAGACCGGTCCCTGGTCCACCTACCCGAAAAAAAGTAAAATTTTTTAGCCTAAAACATGGTGGTTACCGAAAGCTATTTGTATACAAAATTTAATGAAAATCGGACCAGCCGTTCGCGAGATTACCTGTTACAAAAAAAAGGGACTTCTCTTTATATAATTAGTATAGAAGTATAGATTATCACCTTTTGTCAGCATTAGCTATGGAAATATGAGAGAGCCACAGGGCAGCTTGCGCACACTTTTGTTTGAGTCTGACCACAATGCGGTAGAACTCTGCATAGACAGGTTAAGCGATGATATACTAAGGAGGCCACCGCGTGAAATATTTGATTACAACGAAATGAATGTTAATCTGTTTAACCACGAGTTATTCAAGAGAATAAAAGACAATTATCTTCCCACCAATCGTACCGTGTCAATTTCCGAAATAGATAATTGCATATACCATATGAACTTGGCTTGGACTGCAGCCACTCAAACAAACGCGATTCCGAAAATGGAAATCCGTAATAAAGGGCTTATTATCTTACTCACAGTAATTCTAGATTTTATCAAAGAAAAGAAAAGACTACGCCGCGCTGCATATAGATGTACCGATCCTAGTCGTAAATTAATACTTTCGGCCACAATTCGAAACTTAAGTAAGATTATTTCTGACCGTATTCGCTTATTTGAAGATGATTATTGGGCAAAATACTTTGCCAATATTCGCATGAATAATAAAACTTACAAAAAAATTAAAAACTTATTAACTTATTATTTCTGGCGGTTCCTGGCCATTATTTTCAACCACTCATATAATATAGGATATTTTCCTGAAATTTGGAAATGTGCCAAAATTGTAGCAATTCCAAAACCGGGATCTAATCCAAATTCAATTCGCAGCTACCGTCCAATTTCTTTGCTGTCTAACGTGCGAAAGCTTTTTGAAAAATTTATATTGTTAAAAATTAAAAGGCATACGACTGACAACAATATTTTTAAAGATACTCAATTCGGATTTTGCAGTTTGCATTCGACAAATCACGCGCTAACCCTACTTTCGGATTTTGTATGTTCTAATCTTAACCGTCGTTGGGCTACAATAGCAGTCAGTCTCGACTTAGAAAAGGCATTTGACACGGCTTGGCAGGAGGGTATTATTTATAAAATGTACAGGGTATTTAAATTTGACATAAATTTATGTCGTATTGTCTATAATTACCTGAGACATAGAAGCTTTTTCGTTAGTAGCGGTGATAATTATTCTATGATTAAAGACATTGCGGCTGGTGTTCCACAAGGGTCTTTACTAGGCCCATTTCTGTTCAACATACATATTTCTAGCGGATCTGCCTGATCCCCCGCAAGAAAATTCAAATATGCTGGTGCTTACCTATGCTGATGATATTATGGTCTTAGCTTTGCAGCAGAAAGCTTCTAAAGCTAATAATATGACAAACACATTGTGTATGTACTTTCATAAGTGGAAATTGAAAATTAATTTGTCAAAATGTGAATGTACTGCAATTAAGGGTTTGCACAAATACCTTTTCCCAAATGCAAGGACATTTGTCCCAAACAGCCTAGAACATATTCCGTATAAAGAACATATTAAGTATTTGGGAGTAATACTGCAGAGTACGCTGAAAACATATTGAGAGCCATTATGCCTCTGCCTTGAAAGGGTTAAAAAGCGTCTCATATATGACAGAATCTGCATTAAAGGGTTAAATACTGCACTATCGTAAAGATATCGACCAGTATAACCATTTTTGTTATATAAAAGTTTTTGTGAAAGATGATAGTTTACGAGTTATTAGAGTTTAAAGGAAGCTTTTTTTCCAATCTGGCCACTCGGGTACAGCATTCAATGTCCCAAAAATCGAGTCTTAAGACAAAATAAAGAGAAATCTTTCAGAAACAGTGCTAATGATGTATTAAATATAGTGTTTTCAAATAGAATGGGAACCAAAATCCAAAATTTCAAAAACAAAGTGACATTTTGAACTGTATTTTGTGGGTTAAGTTATTGTTGTTGTAACTTTTCTATAGTTTTCCTACATTAAATATATGATCATTTATCTTCACGATAAAAAAAATTCTTTCCATTATCTCTTTTCTAACCGAAGATCTACGATTTTGAAAAAAAAAACTCGTGTTTTGCCTATAGTGCGCCGATAATATTAAAAAATTAACAATCTATGGAAATGGAATCTGTGACGATCAAAACGTGTATCTTCCTGAAGTAATTTATCCTTCATGTAATTTATACCGTTCGGATTTCAACAGCTGAAAAAAGTACACAAATTAACTTTTCCAAAATTTCATTTAAAGAAAGAAACGAGACTAAATAAAAACTTTAAATGTGATTGTTACTTTAATGAATTAGCAAGAAAAAATGGAATGGAGATTAATTCCGAAAAGTGTTTTTTCATATGAAATAACAACATTTAACAACCGTTTTAATACTCTCTTGAACATTGACTTTTTACAAATATGGCTTTTGACTTTCTGTATAACACTTGCACATTTCGGACACTTTTTAATGATTTTATTTGGTATTTTCGTCTTCCTATATTAAACATCGTTTTATTTTTACTCCAGCACAATAAACAAATAACATTCCGACTTTCTTCATGTGAACGCGCGTGATTCTTAATAATCTTAGGTGTAATTTTGCTAGTCTGCCAATCGGATATGAACTAGATAATTTTATTTATATTGCATAGTATTTTGAATGTTTTTTTATAAATAAATTTTAGTCAGAAAAATATAGAGGTATTACATGATATAATACGATATTCTACACTTTTCATGTATTGTATAAGTAACAATAAACGTTAGTCATAGAATTTAACTGTAGCTACATATATAAAAAAAGCTGTACATACATATATAAAAAAAAAACTTTATAGCTAGCTGCCATTTCTCCACCTGCCAAATAAAATAACCTATATCACAGCGCACGGCAGTGCGCGTGAGTGACGAAAGCAGCCACAGTAGCATGCTGAAATCGGGCTGCTGAAAATATAGATTTCGAGAATTTTCTCACAAACTGGTCAGTCGATTTTATTCTTAGTTTCCGAAACCTTAGCTTTCATCTGGTATATAGCTTATATCTGGGAAAACTCTTGTTGTGGAGATATTACGATTCGAATTGAAAAAATGTCGCTCCAAAAAGGGTCAAATGGTTAAAAATTAGCATACTCGTCTAATTTGGTTACTTTAAGATATAAAAATAACATACCAAGTTCCCCGAAAAAAATTCCCGTTCCCCGATTACCACTTAAACCGAAATTCCCTGCAAATCGGGGAATTTCCCGCGAGTAGACAAGTTGAAGGATGCAGCTGTGCTAATTACTTCGTACATGTCTTAGAAACCACAATTTGTGTGTATTTTAGAGTTTTTTTTTAGTCATATGCCAAAATTGTAACATTTTCAACGTTTTAATTGTAGTTATGTACACAGTATTTAACTATGCTACATGTGTTTATCAACCGCACTTAACCTACCTGGGAAGACGCGTACAATATTAGCTACAGTTGTACATAAATATGTATGTATGAACTAGCAGACCCGGCGAACTTCGTCCCGCCCAAAATTTTTATATATTTTATTGAAACTTTTTGGTCCAACATTTTCACCAACAATTCACGTTTACGATTTTCATTGGCACATTTGTCTGCTAAGATTAAGGCTTGGTGGTCATTTGCCGCTTTAAATAACCTAAGGAAAGTGTTATATCCGTTCTTGAAATTCTCCAGTTGTGCGGCATTTCATAGCACGGTTATTCGCAAAGCGAAATAAATTTTTTCTCTTCACTCCCTGGCGGCAACAATGACCCGGTTCTATAGTGAATGTCCTAGAAGCTTTACAGTATAGTAGGTGGCAATTTCAGAATGGCTGCGAATCATTGTTCTACAGAAATGCAATATACATATACTTATTTCAGACGAAATACCTTAAAAGTTTGAACGCATAATAATATTGGAAAATCACATCCATTGGGCCAACTGCAAAGCAGGAGCGCTCGATATACTCAATGGTGCTACAGGTCGATTTAATCTGACCTTCACAGCCCCTTTGGCAGCACGTTTTTGCAATAGTATTGCATACATATTTAAAACTTTAGCCAAATCGGATCATAAATAAGATTTTTAGTAATAACTCAACTATAGCGCCAACTGCCGGATTGAATTGCGAAACTAAACCATCCAGAGACCCACTCAAATACACAAAAAGTTTCGTTAAAATCCGAACAACCAGTTAGGAGGATTTCACTCACAAACACACCTACAGAAGAAAAAAAAAATTCATTAAAAGATAGCTAAAGGTCGGTACGTTTGTGGGCCTTTTCAAATAGCCCAAATTTTCTCCATGAGTATGGGCTTGATTTC
>NW_023458822.1:14887-39019 GCF_013731165.1 Rhagoletis pomonella | reverse complement strand
GAAATCAAGCCCATACTCATGGAGAAAATTTGGGCTATTTGAAAAGGGGTGTGAGGCCTACAAACGTACCGACCTTTAGCTATCTTTGAATGAATTTTTTTATTCTTCTGTAGGTGTGTTTGTGAGTGAAATCCTCCTAACTGGTTGTACGGATTTTAACGAAACTTTTTGTGTATTTGAGTGGGTCTCTGGATGGTTTAGTTTCGCAACTCAATCCGACAGTTGGCGCTATAGTTGAGTTATTACTAAAAATCTTATTTATGATTCGATTTGGCTAAAGTTTTAAATATGTATGCAATACTATTGCAAAAACGTGCTGCCAAAGGGGCTGTGAAGGTCAGATTAAATCGACCTGTAGCACCATTGAGTATATCGAGCGCTCCTGCGGATATAACACTTTCCTTAGGTTATTTAAAGCGGCAAATGACCACCAAGCCTTAATCTTAGCAGACAAATGTGCCAATGAAAATCGTAAACGTGAATTGTTGTTGAAAATGTTGGACCAAAAAGTTTCAATAAAATATATAAAAATTTTGGGCGGGACGAAGTTCGCCGGGTCTGCTAGTATATATATATGTCTCTCTCCAAAAACTCTAGTAGGGTCTTTAGTAGGTATTATTTCAAGAAGAGGACATTCTGACAGCCAATTATAAAGAATTCTTTCATTAGTATTTGTTTGCGTATCACCCCAGCTGGGATGACGCGCATTCAAATCATCGCCTAATATGATTTCATTTGTATTTACACTGAGCGCTTTCATGACTTTACCAAGGTCGCTTGCACAAAGTTTCTCTGTATTACTAAGTCTATTGACTATGGCTGCAAACCCAACACGATTGTCATCTGACATAAGAAGTTCTATTGCCGTGGCCTCCAGGAATGCTGTTGTTTCAATCTCTATTCTATTGTACTGGTAATTTTCTCTTATAAATATTCCCTTTGTTATTGTTGTTTTGAGTGTTTTTTAGTTGTGGAACGTAATTGTAATTTCGAAACGAGATGTTGTGCTTTGGACTGAGTAGAAGCTCTACTGCTAGCACAACGTCAGGTTTGTGTTGTTGTAAAAATATGCTAAAGTGGTGTCTCTTATGTTTCGATATTAAAGAGTTTACATTTACAAATATGCATTTTAATTTGTGTTTATTCATTATTATTGACGTTTGTTCTTAAATCAATAAATAGCTCAAAGAGAGCAGAAGCTTTTTCCTCGTCATCGAGTAGCTTGTAGAGGTGTCAAACTATCGATAGTCACACCATCGATAGTTTTGATAGTTTTCAGAAAAACCATCAATATTCACGATAGTCTCGAAAAAAACAAAACTATCGATAGCACTATCGATAGCGCTAAATCAGTTAGGTTGCTTTGTTTTTACAGGATCATAGTGAAATAAATATTTTCTTATAAAAGTTATAATCATTCAAAACTAAGTAACTGGTTAGCCAAAATACTTCTCTTTTTAGAAAGTTCGAAAACAAACACAAGTTATACAAACAAAACAGGATTTACGATTAATGTTATTATGTATAATTTAAAAAAAAATTTGGAGAGATGATTGATAGTCCTAATAAACTATCGATATTTTTGATAGTATAAGAAAAAACTATCAATGAGTATTGATAGTTTAAAAAAATTGAAACTATCGATACTATCGATAGTGCCATCGATATTTTGACAACTCTAGTAGCTGGTTATAGTTTATGGAGAATTCACTGATTTTTTGCATGCACTTTGTAAAACCGCTACCAAACAGGGGCAAGCATTCGCTATTCAGAGAGATGAAGTGGTTTGTAAAATTTTTTTGAGAGTTCATCATTCCATTAGGTGAGGGCGATTTTTCCCCAATATTGACTCTATCTGTTGAGGCAGTTTTCAAAATGCTCTTGACCGCGGAGCCGTAAGAGGTTGCACTGGTGCGATGCGAACCATTACTGATATTTTTTATTAATGGGGAGGCGTTACCTCTTAGCCTTTCTTGCTTACGATCTTCTCTTTTTTTCATTATGTCAATTCGCACCGGACAAACATTAGAATTTGCCGAGGGTACTTCGGAGTCACAGTTCGCACATCGTATCGGGATACCAGTCCTTTTAACTACTTTTCCTGTGGTTTGGTCTGTGTACGCATATTCTTTGTTATTATTTTCCTAGTTAGGTATCGTGCAGTTTCCTGGTTCGTGAGATTGTGCGCATTTCACGCACCTATATGGCACTTGCTACATGCGAAAAACGCTGGCAGTTTCTACATTGTGTAGGTGTTAGTGGTTTAAGTTTTTCAAGACTGATTTTACAATTTAGAATATATTTAATTTTATAAAATTCCGCTATATCTGACCTATTACTTAATTGAATAAGCCAATTATTTTTCTTAAATTTAGAAAGATTTATAACTTCAATATTCAAATTTAGCTCTGTTAAATATTCCACAATTTCATTTTTTTCATAACTTTCACGCAAGCTTTTTATTTTTATCTTTATTTTTAATCAGATTTTTTGGAATTTTTTCGAGTATGATTTGTAGCCCAATCAATTTTATTATAATAATGTCAACGTTTTAAGTATCTAGGAATTACCGTTGATTTTTGGTAATTTTCTTTTTACGTAGTCTCTTCCATACAAAAAATTTTTTTCGAAAATACTTTATATGGAAAAAATGCAAAACACCTTCAACAAAAAAATTATCAAAACTCAACGCGATTTTTGACTAACTCTGAACTTGCATTTTTTTACTAGAATTTAATGGGCTGCAAAACTGCATACTCGTCTGATTAAAAAATTGAAAATTTTGATGAAAATTTGCTGAATTTTCGAGAGTTTAGCACAAAGTTTGGGAATTATATTTTTATGTTTTTTGTTGTTGAATGAACCATATTTTGATAAAAAATTGGCGGAAAAATATTAGAATAAAAATTGTTGCATATATTGTGAAAATATTGCTGTGCCAATACTTTGTTCCGGCAGTGTACATAAAAATATTAAAAAATTGTATCAACGGAAATCATAATAATGAAATTTTTGATGCAGTTTTTTAACTTTTTTCAAAGATTTGTTTAAGAAAAACTTGAAAACCTGCTCCAAAACTTTACCGATATAGACTCATCACAGTTATCATTTTCTCACCCTTTTTGTTTCTTTGCAAAAAAACTCATTCATGTCCTAATTTTTTTTTTTATTCAATACCAACACATCTTAATTCAACATGGAATGACATTCGTTTATCTTACCTCCCTTTTTCATATTTTGAATAAAGAAATTGAAAGGGTGAGAAAATGATACCTCATAAGTCTAAATGGTAAGGTTTTGGCTGAGTTATTTAAGTTTTTCTTAAACCAGTCTTTGAAAAAAGTGTAAAAACAGCATCAAAAATCTCATTATTATAATTCCGTAGACATTTTTTTTTTATATTTTTATGAAAACTTTTTTAGCTTAAACTACTCAGTCATCTGAGGTAATTCTTTCAAAAAATATTTAAAAAAAAACTTTTTATTAATAAAAATACATAAATCAATTTTTGGAGGTATTTTCAGATCGTAAATCTTAATATTTTTGCGAGATATTTTGGTGGAAGTCTTAAAATATAATACATAGATTTTGTAATTCCAGTGGAAAAACAGTACCGCTTTTTTTTTTTGTTGTAGCACAATGCCGCTAAGTACATTTTAAAATTTTCAGACAATAGCCTCATGCGATTATCGATTATATTTTTTGTTGTTTGTGTGAAATATTTTATTTTTATCAATATTATTTTCTTTTAATCAAAATATGTTGAAATAAAAGTGAAAAAAAAAATGTTTGCCAGAATTCAATCAATTTGACTTCTTAATGAAATGTTCTCTTCACGAAGAGATCTGAGTTGTTGTTCATAAATAATTGTTTGCACTTCTTTGTCTGTTTGTAATTGAGATAAAGTTTGTTTTAATCTTGCATCTGGGAGAGTAATAATTGAATTGAGTCTTTTCCTTGACTGCTTTGTATGTTATTTTCACGTGCGAGGTGCTCGAATTACCTGACTCTGAATTTCCCGTTTTTTTAAGTTTCTTCATATTTTTCTACTTCTTTTTCTCATTATTGGAAATTTCTGGAAAACTGCCAGCACTTTCGTACAATGGATTAAACACATTTCCAGTTTTTGCCAAATTAAGTACATGTTCCGCATCAATGTCCGGGCTTTCTGCAAAAGCCGCACCACTATGGTCTATTTGTCTTTATCACTAATTTTTTTTCGAAGTAGTTAATTTCATTTGATTTGTTAAGAAACGGCGATAAGAGTTTAGTTCTCAATATCACTAAGAGTACGTATCCAAATTTACAACAGATGGATTGGCATACACTTGCTCCGATTAGCCGGCAGCAAATATACACGTCCGCACACGATGAGTACTACTCAGAGACTTGAGTTATAGCTGGTAAACAATTTCATGCCTGTAGAATGTGCCACGCCCCCTTTTACAAACTCATTTATATATAGCTATTATAAGCACCCACCACAGATACGTCTCTGAAATTATAGCTGAGAAACATTTCCACCCTATAGGATGTGCCACTCCCCCTTTTAGAAACTCATTTATATATACCTTATTATAAGCACCTACATTATATATGTCCGTATACCAAATTTCAAGTTCATGTGACTTATGGTTTCGAAGTTTTAGCTGACAAAAAATTCACCGCCTATTCGATGTGCCAGGACCCCTTTTACAAACTCATTTATTTATATATACCTTACTATAAGCGCATATATATGTCTGCTTAACAACTTTAAAGTTCGTGGGACTTATGGTTCCGAAGTTATAGCTGATAAAAGAGTCCACGTCCTCTTTTACAAACCCATTTACAGCGTGGCGACGAATAACTGTTACCCAGATTTTTTTGAGAAATAAAAGGGTCCTTTATAGATTTTGCCAAAAAAGTAATTTGTTGTTAATTTTCCACAGATTTTACTTTAGTTGTATTAATTAGTTTTCAAATTTTAATCCTTGTTTACATTTGCCAGCAGTGTAAACTTTGAGAGTAAAGTTCATTTGGCACGCAGGTTTTCGTCAGTTAATTTATTCCATATCTTCTGTAACCATAGGCAAATTTTGTCCATTTTGAGTCCCTTATACTCCCGCTTTTGTTCGAAATAAGGGCTCATACTCAAAAATCGAATAGACTCGGAACTGGTGACTAGGACGGCCATTCATTCGACCAACCTTATACAGGTTTTTTCTTTTTTGTATTTTTTTATACAAAGCCTAAGAAAAAATACACCTGAAAAAGACTTGCGTGCCAAATGAACTTTTCTCTCAAAGTTTAAACTGCTGGCAAATGTAAATAGGGATTAAAATTTAATAACTAATTAATACAACTAAAGTAAAATCTGTGGAAAATTGACAATAAAATACTTTTTTCGCAAAATCTATAAAGGACCCTTTTATTTCTCAAAAAAACCGGGGTAACAGTTATTCGTCGCCACGCTGTATATATACCTTACTATAAGCACCTACCATAGATATGTATGCATACCAAATTTCAAGTTCATGTGACATTCTGCTCCGCAGTTATAGCTGATAAAAATTTCCCCGAATATGGGATGTGCCACGCCCCCTTTTACAAGCCAATTTATATATGCCCTACTATAAACACCTACTATAGGTATGTCTGCACACCAACCCTGACGGAAGCAATTGATTTTTTTTTTTTAAATCAGCTAATTGAAGGACTACTTTAAAACAAGTGCAATGAGTAAATGTTTCGAATTTCGATACTTTTTTTACTCAAAGAAACAATTTGCGTCTTCTTGGAAGTATGAAAAAGCATCTGTGAAGTGCAGAACGCAGCGTTTTCAAAAGAAACATACTTTGAAGTTTTTTAAACGCAAATCATTTTAAAGTAGTTGGAATTAAATGCAGAGTCGGACAGTCGACTTGCTGCTTGCACACAATTCAACTGAACATTTGAAATCACATTTACATGTATGGCTGTAGCTGAGCGCGCAAAGCTGTTTGCTACAATTGGTTGCGGCCATGAGTGTCCATGTTCAAATCTCATTAGGCGAAATATTTAATTTATTCAGGTTTTCTTGATTATGAAAAAGCATCCGTGAAGTGCAGAACGAAAGCGAATTCAAACGACTGACCTAAAAGTTGTTTAATCCAAATGCATTTTAAATTAGTTGAAAATACATGCAGGAAAAGGTAATTGACTGCTTCCTAGGACATCGCCATGTCAAATAAATGAGTTCGTTGCAGGTAAAATAGTGAGAATTTCAATTAGTTATAATTGAAAATAAAGTAGTTTATAAATAACTTTTAAATTAGTTAAGTTTCAGGGAAATTTCAAGTTCATGTGACTAGTGGTTCCGAAGGTAAAACTGCTAAAAATTTCCACGCCCCTTTTTACAGTCTCATTTACATGTACCCTCCTATAAGCACCTACCATAGATACATATGTCCGCATACTAAATTACAATTTCATTTGACAGGGCTCCGAAGTTATAGCTGAGAAAAATTTCCCCGAATATGGGATGCGTCCCGCCCCCTTTTACAAACTAATTTATATATATGCTACTATAAGCACCTATCATAGGTATGCCTGCATACCAAATATGAAGTTCATGTGACTATGGGTCCGAAGTTTTAGCTGACAAAAATTTCCACGCCTATGGTAAGTGCCACGCCCCCTTTTATAAACTCACTTATATATAGCGTACTATAAGCACCGTAGAGACTTCCCCTTCACGTCGTTTTGAAGCTAAAGAGACGGGCTTAACATTTCTCTATATAAGATCGTCAAGATTGTCCTAAAGCTAACTTAGCTATTAACAGCTGAACTTTTTGAAGTTGATTTCCATAGTGAAGACCAGTAAATTAGGGATTAAAGATTATACCATCGTAATCCGTGTTTAATTCTGTATAAAAAACGTGGTTAAAAAAATGGAGGTTTTTCAAGAACTATTTTTAAAATATTTTTCTTTATGACGAGATGGTTTATTTTGTGAGAATCAATAATTTTTTGTAATTTATTTTCGAAAACTTATGATGAGATATATTTAGTAAGGTAGTAAACAAACAGTAAAATTTTATTGCGGATTCCGATAGAATACCTACCTAATAATATTTGTACGGCATGATTGTTCTGTAAGGCGACAAACCCCTAGAAATGGGCGTGGCAATTGCAGGACTAAAGTTAGCAAAACGCGGATTTTATTGCGGATTTCGACAGAATATCGCTTCGTTAACGACATTTGTTCCACTACTTTTTCAATCCATATAGATATTCTGGCGAAATCCACAATAAAGTCTAAATTTTTGAACTTTGGTTTTAATATAGCCACGCCCATTTCTAGAATATTCTTTGTTAAAAAAAAAAACATTTAAATCTATCTATCTAATCTGAAACGATTTGTAACGCTGCTAATAAAACTTGGCGTCAAAAGGGAAAAGACAAACTACATAAAACCGCGGCTCTTACATTGTTATCTTCATCATCATACGGCACCACAAGATCTGTTGCACAAACCTTTTGGTGTGATAAAAATTACAAGTATATTTACTTTTAAAATATTAAGATCTTGTGTTAAAATTATATTGTGTATACAATTACATACTTTAAATTTCGTTTTACAGTTTCTTTTGAATACTTACGTTTTACCTTTAGCACTTCCTCAGTTTACATTCATACATAAATATGTATATGGCAATGAAAGTCGATGTAAAAGGAATAGTTCAAGCAGTTTATTCAACGTTAATCAAGGATCTTCAACCGTTCATTAAAGTGAATGAAGAAGGTTTGATTAATTTGCTTACCGTTACGATTCCTCAATATTGTCTGCTTTATATACCTATATAATACTAAATACCTTTGCGTTCCAGTATCGTCTGAGGAATCAGAGGAAGTCTCAAGTAAGGACGGATTAATTATTAATAATCGCCGAACTCTGGACAAGCTTTATTGCAGAAAAATGTTTATACAAACGTTAATCAAGGATCTTCAACTGTTCATTAAAGTGAATGAAGAAGGTTTGATTAATTTGCTTACCGTTACGATTCCTCAATATTGTCTGCTTTATATACCTATATAATACTAAATACCTTTGCGTTCCTGTATCGTCTGTGGAATCAGAGGGGGTCTCAAGTAAGGCCGGATTAATTAACAAGCTTGACTAAAATTGAATGGACTAAAAACTGCATACTTAGAATTGTTCTAAAAGATCTGAATAAAAAGTTGCAAATTAGTGTGCAAATTTAATGAATTTTCCTGAGTTTTGTAAAATTAACTATATTTTTATAAAAAATTATCGAGAATAAATTGGAATAAAAAACTTTGCATATATTGCGAAAAATTCACTGTGGCAATACTTTTGTTCGTCACGGTATGTATTTCCAAATTTAGTCGCAAAACTCGCAAACAAATATTGCTTGACGTTTAGGCAAACATTTGCTATACGCCCATACTAAGTCGCATGCAAGCATGGTATCCACATTTTGGCTTCCTCATCCGCCTCAAAGGATTTGCTGCAAAAAGCGCAAACAATATCCTTACTAGGTGGAGTTTCTGCCCAATATTTCTCCTCTGAACTGGGTAGAAGCAAACTTTTTTCCGATTCGCTTGACGAACTTTCCCTAGCTTTGTTTAGCCGTTGTACTTTCACCATTTTAGCCGGTTTTTGTGCATCTTTTACACTTTGTCTCTTTTTACGCTTTTCAATATTTTTGATGCTTTCCTCCAAAGATGCTTTGTATGATGATGTTGTTAGTACTGTTGCTTTTGATCGTTTACCTCTGGAGCTGGTACTCTGTTTCAGCTTAGGCGGTGGTGAGATCTCCCTTGGTGTAATGAAATTTTTCATGGCAGCGAAGCCGATTACAATTGTACTAAGCAGCAATAGATATTGTGTAATTTTTCGTCCCGGTTAAAGATATATATTAATTTATTTAGTTAGAAAAAAGCGATTCAGGTATGTCGAAGCAATCATAATGTTTGTTAAAATCTTGGCATAAACACCGTAAAACATCATGCATTTCAAAGTTAGATTTACAAACGCTCAACACAACCGTGGCGCAGTCAGGAAAGTATGCAAGTCGACCCCGTTTTCCTCATAAACTGAACAGAAATACAGTTTTTCTTTTTATTTATTCAAAATCTCAAGTAAGGTTTTTTTAATGGTAAAAAGTGAGTCGGAGGTGTCAAAATAGTCGTAATGCTTATTAAAGTCCTGGCATAGGCAACGAAAAGCATCATGCATTTCAAAATTTGTTCTACAAATAGTTAGCTTAATGGAACACCATACGTTTTTGAAGCCAAAAGTATTCCCATCTTCTCGCCTCTAACATCCTGGATGGCTTTTTTCATGTTTTCTGCATCCCACTTACGAATTTCGCCTTCTTCGGCATGGCCTATAGATAAAAATTTATTTGCCCTTACTTGTATTTACAGGATAAGCTATTTGTTAAATGTGATATACTGCGTGTTTAATGTGATATACCATATCACATTAAACCACTTTGACTATATCACATTAGCCAAACTCTATTTTATGCCAAAAATATGTTTTTCATAGAAGCACACTAAAAGATATAAAAAACTACATGAATTGTAATTAAATATATTCACGAAGAACCAAAATAAAGTATTAGACATTCAAAATCTACGTAAATTTCTCACTAATCTTTTTTCGCAGCGCGCACTAAAATATTTGCGACCGCACAGTTGAAAAGGCCTTTGCCCACTGATAGTCAACTATGCGTTCAGAAACACGCGCTGCCTTCCAGCAATAGTTTTTAATCGTTGCTGTTGTATTCGCAAAAATATTCTTGTAACGACATGCATAGTCTAGAAAATATGCTGGTATATCACTTTACCCACCCATATCACATTACCCTAACTTACTCTATCTTACTTTTATTTTATTAATTAATTATTTATTATTTATTAGCCAATGAATACAAAATTCTTACTGACTAGGAAGGCTAAGCTAACATTAAAACATTAAAATTTATCCTACTCAGAAGTGCACGGCAGTCAACAAACCCACCTATAACACTAGTCACAAAAGAGCAAGACAAAAATGCCCTTCTGTTATTCAAGGATGACAAGTCTATGAGCATGCACCGTGAGCTATAGGATGGAACTGGTTCCGTGAATTTTAAAGAAGTAAGTGACAAACCGTCGGCATCCGTTAGCATTGAGAGTTTCAGAGCTAAGATTCCTTGTTCGACATCATTAGTTGTGAGGGACAAATTACCCAGAGACAAGTATGAGTTTGTGGCAAGAAAGTCTTCAACATGAGGTGAATTAGAATTGGTGACATAATTCGAACTAAAAAAATCAGCAAATAAATTTGCAGCTTCCTCCAAAGACTTAGCAGCCCGATCCTTAAAGAAAACTGACGTCGGAATATTTGAACTGGATCTTTTTTGCTTGATGAATTTCCAAAAAACCTTAGGATTTCTTTTAATGTTCGACTCATGGATGTTAATGTACGACTTGTATAGCTTTCTGTCCATTAAAACTATCCAAATGCTGCTTGTACGTGGCAAAATAATGTGGAATATTTGAAGCCTTGTATTTCTTATAGAATCTATTTTTTTGGTTTAACAAGTGCTTCAGCTCCTTTGTATACCAAGGCTGCTTATAAGTTTTAGATGAGTATGCAGGAATGTTTATTTTACATAGACCATGGACTTTAGATTTAAAAATGTCAAAGCATTTTTCAGCCTCAAAATCCGCAAAAAGACAATTCCTGTCAATATTGTCAAAAAACCCATTTAGTACTGCAAAGTTACATTTGTTATAATTAAACTGGATATTATTGCTTCCTGGAGAGGTGCTAAAAAACTCGTACGTTCCTAGATTAATACTCAAGGAGGCATGGTGGCAACTAGCTGGCGAAATAGGCAAAAGACATTCACATAATATAGACTTAATGTTTTGAGAGATAAAAACTAAATCTAAAATATGATTCAAACTATTAAAGATATTATTTATCTGCGATAATTCAATACCAAGGAAATTATCAATTAGATATAATTCTACTATACTGTTAATATTTGAAGGTGTTAGCATTGAAGCTGACTATCCCCGATTTTAGTCTGTAGAGCAAGCACATTATTTACATGCGATTTATAAATGTATTCATTTCTGTTAGGCGGTATATATGAAGCTGCAATATGAAACTTCCTTGATGCACTATGTAGACATTCACAGATTTGGTCTAGTAGGCTGTCACAATTAGCAAGCTTAACTAAAGAAGCACGAAAACTCCGATGTACAGCAATAAGAACACCACCACCCCTATTGCAACCGGATTTGATGGGACCTCTATCTTTGCGGAAAACATCAAACAAATTTGGATCGAAGAATTCGTGGTCAAAAAAGTTCGGGTTCAGCCAGGTTTCGATCAAAATGAAAATATTAAAATCCAGATGCGAGCTCAACCTATATACCGCTTCCGACTTCGTTCGCATACCAGAGATATTTTGATAGTATATGCCCAATGATTTTTTGCACAGATGCGCAGCAGAATGATTTGCACTATGATTGTGTTGCTTGGGATTTTTTACGCTGAAAAAACCGAAAAGGGCGTACAGTGACATTGGTGGGCCAAATCTCAGGATTCAACAGCTTATCAATTGAGGTTTCCTCGACTCCAAGCTTGAAGTTGATGTATTTCAAGCTACTAGCTGAGGTTCCTTTCTTAATTAGTGAGTGGCAAAATAAAGAGCTCTTTTTAATTCCAGTGTGGTTTTCAATGTACGCTTTCACATAATCTGTAGTTACCGACGGCATAAAAGAAGAGAGATGAATCCACCTTATCTGCGCGGCAAATTTCAATTCCGCATTTGTGTTAGAGCCAACACTATTGCCTTTCCTACGTGTAACATTGACCCAATTGTATTTTTGTGCATCGGGCTGTGAAGCAGCACTAGTTGTCATCTTCACATTAGACGAGTCCGAACGAAGGCCAGAGCTTCCCAACAAAATGCTCTCATGAGCGACTGTATTATTACCCACACACATACCAACCAGTGTTGCCGCGCATAATTTTTAGTGGTAGCCAAATTCCTTTAAAAAAAGGGCTAAAAAAGAGCTAAAAAAAGTCGTTGTGGCTAAAAATGGTAGCTAAAATTTTTTAGTTACATATACATATATAAGTATACACGTAAACATTTTCAATAAGTAATGGTATATAAAAACAATGAACTCTGGAAAAAAAGCTAATATTTTATCCAACCAAAAACCTTTTTGTATAAAAGGGGAAATATACGACACCAGCTTGCTGATTCCATCAAGTGATTGTACCATCAGGCTCGAAGCATATAACTTACCAGCATGCTGGTACAATATTTATTTCTTTACAAATGAGGTCGAGAAAAGATCGAAATGATTAGAGCCGAAATTTCATAATTTTTCTAGCATTTTGTTAAACATTGTTTTTTTTTTTGTAATTCACAACTGCGATATCGTGAACGTAATCTTCCACAAACACGGCTTTGACTCATATAGTGCAAGAAATTTCCGCCAAAATACTTTTAACTTAGAAAATTGAGCTAATTTCACCACTAACGACACCAGCATGCTGGTACAATCACACCACAAGAACATACACGGTCAATCGACTTCATGGGTCATTTAACAAACTTAGCATATTAAGGGCCGTGAACTTATATATTGTAAACTATAGTTAAATTGTTAAAAGATAAGTTAGCAGCCCCAATACTTTTACAGTATGTATTTATAAAAGCGTAAGGAACATACAATACATATATGTATATATATCAGTCTTTTTTAGTTTAAAAATTCATCTCTTACATGAATGCAAAAAAAAAACAAATTAAGCATATACAACTTTTTCATGCCAAGTATGAATAAATTCTAAAAAGGGTTAAAAAAAGGGCTAGGGCAATTTTAAATTTATGTGGCCGAAAAAAGTATGTGGTAGCTAAATTTAGCCACCAAAGGGCTAAAACGGCAACACTGATACCTACACTTGAACTGGGCAACGTAGAGAACTGCTCAGCGGACAGCATAGGCAAAGGGGACGATGAAATTTCGCCAGAGGCCGAGTAATTGTTGAGAGAGTGCTGATTGTTCAGTCGAAGATCATCAGCAGCAGCAGCCACACCCACACCATCACTTGTAGTACGCAACACAGGCAATTTTGTAGGCATGAGAGTTAATAAGGTTTTACCGACGGCATCAGCAGCAGCAGCTACACCCACACCGTCACTTGTAGTAGGCAACGCAGGCAATTTTGTAGGCATCAAGTTCTGAACACATTGAAAACAACGCTTTGTCGATGGCGACATGATTTCTTTAAACGCGGCAGCGACATCAAGGATTTTGTATGAGTTTGACATAAAAGAAGAGGAAGAACCTTATCTGTCGCCAGAAAAATAGAAATAGATCTAATCTGGCCACAACCACAGCCGTCGCGTAGCCCGGTCGTCGCCAAAATAATTATCTACATAAGAGTACGTGTTAAAATAATTTGACAGCTGTGGTTTGTAGCTCGTCGTTTCCATTGTGTTCGGGCTATCAGAGTTAATAAGGTTTTACCGACGGCCGAATGTTTGTTGGGAATTTGTACATTATTAAGTTGAGGCGAAAACGCAGCAGCTGACAGAGCGTTATCAGCAGCAGTTGAAAAGCCATCAGTACGATCAAACGAAGAAGGAGGGAGGGTAGAATTAGATGAATTTATTTCAACGATTGCTTCTTTACCCTCACCCAGCTTCTCCAAAGCAACACTAACAGCAGAACGTAGGCCATTAACCTCAGTTGTTAGCAGATTTATCATGCCATCTTTTTCGCAAAGCTTTTTTTTGCATAGACAGGAGATCGGAATGCATGCTTTCCACTTTGTTTACCAGATTAATATTGCTTTCATGCAGCGCCGCAATGAGTTCTTGCAAACGCACATTCTCCGAGCGTAATTACACAATTGCATTCAAATCCGAATCCAACGATATTAGTTGATTGTTGTTATTAGAATTCTCGTTGAGTTTACCAGAGGTAGCCGATTGTGACTTGGCAGCAGTAGCAGCAGTAGATTTAGCAGCTTTTGATTTGTTGTCGGCAGAGGTAGCCGATTGTGACTTGGCAGCAGTAGCAACAGTAGATTTAGCAGCCTCTAATTTGTGGTCGGCTGGCCGATCACCATCAGCATAAGGCGGTGGAGGCGTACGAATAGACTCCCGGCGTGCATCAGCACAGCTATCGCAATAGAAGAGCTCATTACATTTCGCGCACTGCACTTTAGATTGCAAGCGATCGACTTTTTGTCCACACGAACAAGGCATAATTAATTTGAAACTAAAATATAATTAGTTTTGAAATTTCAATCCTTATTTGCATTTGCCAGCGGTGTAAACTTTGTGAGATAAGCACATGCCGCACGCTAGTGTTTTGAAGGTATACTTTTTCTAAGACTTAGTTTGTATAAAAAAATACAAAAAAGAAGAATCTGTATAGGGTTGGTCGAATGAATGGCCCTCCTAGCATTCAGTTCCGATTCTATTCGATTTCTGAGTATTAAGCCTTATGTTGGACAAAGTGGCGGGTAAAAAGCCTTAAAATGGAAGAAAATAGCCTGTAGTTGCAGTGCCGCTTGCGCTTTTCTCTCAGATATTAATGTGGAGATTTGCTGCTAGCTGGCTCCAAAATTGAATAAAGACCGCCAATCAGTGTTGCCACTGCCTTAGCCTTTACAGTATGCATAAAAAATCGAAAATTGTATCCACATGTATCCACCGAAAAGAGCGGACATTTTTACACAGTACATCTATGGAAGAGAAACTCGGCCCCTTAACAAACTTATTAACAGTATTTTCCCATACTTAGACACGGATTTTGGAAACAAAGGCCCGTAGTTATAGTCAACATTAAGTCGACTCTAAAGTTAATTGCAGCTTTTCGACATAATTCCCAATGGGATACCTGTCAAAAAAGCTGCAACTAACTTTAGTGTCGACCTAACTTTGACTATAACTACGGGCCTTTGTTTCCCAGATCTGTTTCTTAGAATGGAAAAATACTGACCAAAACTACGGGCCAAAGTTTCCGCATGTTCAATGTTTATTACTGCGTTTAGATAGCCACAAATAATACATGCACAAATTTTTCCTAGTCTATCAAAACTAATTTTGACCTGTTACATTTATGTAGTTCAGTAAATTGTTATTTCCTGCTATTATGGTTACAATGTTTTTCAATCAAACTGGTGGATTGGGAGCTATCTATGAAATTAAAAAAATTCTCAGAAACTTGCATTTGTCTCTAAATTCCGCCGTCAAGAAAAATATCTATTTCCGGCTTCTTTGAATTCTCGCTTAGCGACATATAACTGAAAATTTAGAAGTTATAAGTTAATTGTAGTAGTCAAATTATTGTTGAAAATTAGTCATCGGCATGGTTGTCAATTTCCTTTGAATGCCAAGAGAAGGGTTGCTCAGGATGTAAAAGTTGATTTTTTCGCATTACAGTTAACTACTACAGGTCGGAAAACTTTTTTAAATTTGCAAACTACTTGGCGTTATTAAATGCACGTTTATGTAGCTAAAAAATTTATTTTTCAAACTGACAAGAATAAAGGAAAATTTCTTGATTGGAGGATGAGCAGCCAACTGTTAAAAACGTTATAATAGTTCGTACATAATTAAACAAAATTTCCGTCAACTTACGAATATTTATGGGAAAAAGTATCCAAATTTGCACTGAGGAAAAAAACGAAGTATCCCTCAAAATTCAAGGCGAAAATTTATCCAATTGGATACATATGTATCAAAACGGCATCACTGCCGCCAATGTTGTATTACGGTCTGATCGCGAGATGAGAGGTTTATTCTCTAAATACAAATTAATAATATATATACATTAGGGCGGGTCAATTTGTATGGATCGTTTTTTCGACATTGTTCCTAGCATATTCGGATTCTTCATAAAATTCTAGGAAAAAAATCCTCCAGATCATAGCTCGAAAGTCAATTTCGAGCCTACGCATTTTTAAAAGAAGATATCTTATATATAAAAATGAATTGCTGTCCGTTAGCCTCGCTAAGACTCGAAAACGGCTTGACCGATTTGAATATTTTTATTTTTTTGGTTTGTTTTTTATAATATCCGGATAGTTAAAACCTGAAAAAAATAGAGAGTTGCCACCTGTTTAAAAATTTCAGTAGAAGTAAATTAATGACTTAAATTAGATATTGTAATATGGGTGTAAAAAGAAAGAGGTTATGAAGGCTTACAAGCGAAAATATTTTTGAGGGGGGTTGCTACCTGTTTCAAAATTTAATTAAATTAAATTGGTGAGATAAATATTGCAATATGGGTATCAAATTAAAAATGTTTAAGAAGGCTTACTACCGAAAATATTTTTGAGTTGAGTTGCCACCAATTTCGAAAATTTAATTCAATTAAGTTAATAAGATAAAGTTTGTATTATAATATAGGTGTCAAACGATAAGTATTTGAAAAATTATTGATTAAGAAATACTTTCTATAGGCCTGAGCGGTAAAAACTAAAAGCCATACTCGCAATTATTATTCAAAGCTTTTGAGGCTCGCATCAATGTGGAATACTGTAACTCCGTCAAGATATTGATGGCAAACAAAGCACTATCATGTTTGGCAATGATATCACCCCATCGAACAATGCACTTAGCCTCAATATAAAAAGAGAACAAAAGCCGAAGTATTTGCCGAAGCAGTTCATACAAATGTCCCACAATTGAACTAACAAAAAAAATATGTCCTACGACTCTTTTATAGAACCTGTTTACACTGGAGTAAATTTTAAACAAAAAACAAAACCGACTTCAATTCTCATATACGTTTAAGAGTACCGTTAATTTCTTCGTGGCCCAATTATCGGATCTGCACTCAATTAGTAGGAGACTACCTCTGAGGAACCACCTTTCCTTTAAAAAAGAATTATAGAAAACGGATTACGTAGTCCAAAGTTATGCGGTAACATACATAAAAAAATATTCCGACGAACTAATAAAATATGCAGATTAATATTTAATAAAGTGTTACGGATATATTTTTTTGTGCTTGGGAGTTTATTGGTACGAAAAATCTATTTCTGATATCTATTTAAAGAACCGCAAGATTGCACTACAAAGCAAATTACATATTTTTACTATTGTAACGGGAGAAGTTACTGTATGTATTTTTTTATATGTACAGTGTCGAACAAAAGTTTTGGCACAGCAAATTTCCGCATTACATATATGCAAAGTTTTTAATTGATTTCCGATAATTTTTTATAAAAGCATAGTTCATACTACACCAAAACACATAAAAATCAAATGTGTAAACTTTGTGCAAAACTCAGGAAAATTCAATAAATCTGCATACAAATTTGCAATTTTATATTCAGATTTTCAAGTAACTTCAAACTTGCACTTTGATAAACTAAAATGAATGGATTATTAAACTGCATACTTGGAATTTTTCTAAAAAATACTTTGCCTATATTGCGAAAAATTCACTGTGCCTATACTTTTGTCCGTTACTGTAAGTAAATAAAACTTTGCTTTCAACACTTGGTATCTTTTTTCTACTTTCTATTGTCATATCCATAACTCCCTCTCTATTTTTATCAATCAATCAATCAATTTTATAATTTTTTTCGGCATTTTTCCTAATTACAAGTAGAGCTTTATAAAACTTTTATAACATTAAATGTTTATTAAGCTTAAGCTTTTGTGTTATCCGGGCAGGCTTATTAATTTCACCAGAGAAAATATTTTCTTTATTAAGTTTACCCAGTTACCCATTTTAAACTGCTACCTGTACTGTATCAGCGGTTAAAACTTGTTAAATTTTTATTTCAAATTTTCGGTAAGGAATAAGCGAGTGGATGAAAAATATATAACGGCAAGAACGTAAATAACGTTCGTAACACTTTAGTAAATATTAATCCGTATATTAACTTAAGTAGTATATATTAAAGACTAGAAGATGACCCGGTGAACTTCATATCATCTATAATTTATTTGAATTTCACCTTGATCAATTATAACAAATCTTCAAAATGCAATACAATGAGATCACTAATACTGCCTGCTGTTATAGCTGATAAATGAGATGTGCCACGCCCCTTTTTACAAACTCCTTTATATGCATATATCTTTCCAGAAGCACCTACCATAGGTAACTGTGCATTTCAAATTTCGAGTTCATGTGACTATAATTCCGAAGTTGAGCTGACTAAAAATTTTCTCTATGGGAGGTATCCCCCATCCCCTTTCCGCCCCCCTCCCCCCTTGGCGAGTTCCAATTTTTTTACCCTATTATAGGTCCAGGAGTCATGGCAATATTTTGGCAAAATTTTATTCGATTCTGTCCATCCGTCTAGGCTGCAACCTGGCTCATACATACATACATACTTCCACAAATATATAGTAGATTTGCTTTGAAGCGCCATCTTGCGGTTCTTTAAATAAAAAATAGATATCAGTAATGAATTTTTCATATCACAAAACTCCGGAGCACAACTCTTTGTTACAAAAAAAAAAACATTCCTAACACTTTAAGTAAACATTAATCTGATTTTGGACTTAGTATTAATTAAAGATATTTTCTTTTAAAATTGCGCAGGCTCGAAATTGATTTTATAGTTTTGGTGTTAAGCGCTTTTTTTCTTAGAATTTCATGTAGAATCCGAATCTGATAGGATCGATGTCGAAAAAAAAATTTACCCGCCCTACTATACATATATTAACAAATTAGCAATTTGTACGTACAAAGCAAATTAAAGAATTTTACAACTCACTTGATTTTGGACTCCACAGCCAGCAACGATCTTAACTTACTTAAAAAATGTATACTCAAAAAATATAACCGTTACGGACAGTTTTTCTACTAAACTAAATAAATTATGCTCCCAACGCGTACACGACAACTAGTAAAATTAATGTGAAATCTGTACCAAAATTAAGAATAAACTACTTTTTTTGAAAATTATGTAAAGGACCCTTATTAAAAAAAAACTAAGGTAAAATTTATTCGTCGCCACCCTGTACACATACATATATATGGGTGTCAAATGCAAGGTATTTGAGAAATCTTCGATTAAGAAATATTTGCCATTGAGTTGTCCCCTATCTAAATTAGGGATGTGCGATTAACCGATGAAATATTTTTTAGTTAATCATAATCTTGATTAATCGAAAAACGTTATTAATCTGATTCTGTTGATTCAGATCCTGAGTAATTACTGTTTACTCGCAAAAAATTAATTGAAATCTGAGTATCTTTGCTCATTTCTTTCGAGTTTGCTTTCAAAGCAAATGATTTTTTTTAATATGCAATATTTTTCTAATTAACAAAAATATAATGCCAAACGAGCATCTTGCTATGTTGCTCGTTGAAATGAAAAAATACATACATATATGTACGTGTAACAAATTTTTTCTATAACAAAAAAGAATATATCGCAGCATTTATTCAGGTTTCTGGTTAATAAAATTAATTAGATTCTGATTAATGAAAATGTAATTAATCGCGAAATTCTATGATTAATCAAAAATTATTATTATTATTGATTAATTAATTATTCAGGTTGGGATTATTCAGCTAGTAAAAAATTTCGAAATTAAATGAAATATTACAAGATTAAAACCAAATGAAAAGTTTTTGAGAAGGATTCACTAGACCATCTCTTTGAAAAGTTGCCACCAATCGAAAAGTCGAACATTAAAAAAATTTTAATGATTAAGAATTTACAACATATCAAATATCCGGCGGGATTCGCTGCGCTTTCAAAGCATTTTGTTACTCCCTCTAACTTCATAGTACATCCAAAGCTCTTATAGCCTCATTCATGAAAAATAAATAGATTTAAAGAGGTTTATAAGTGAGATTTCCATTAGCAATTTCAATTTATGAAGCATTTAAAGTCTTATTTTTTTTTTAATTTGGGTGTTAGTTAATATTGTTTTTTAATTTTTGACAGCGGTTAACCGTCGACTGCTCTATCGTCGTTCGCTGCAATTCTGGGAAGAGCTTAAGAGTTTTGGATGTAGTGAGAGGGAGTAACAACTCAAAAATACTTTAAAGGCGCAGTAAACCACGCCATTTATTTGCTAGTTTTAAAATAAATTTTTTGTTTCTTAAGTAATGTTTTCTCTTACTTTATTTCAGTTCTTTGAAACACGTGGTTTGCCGAATATATATACGAAGGAACAACTTTTTGAATATATTACATCTTTAAATGCCAAGACTCATAATGCTGCCATGTTAGAGCGCATTCATACACGTGGCGCTTCAATATCAGTAGCTACATCTCCGAGTCAAGATGAGTGTCCAGAAGAACTAAAGAATCTTGTTTATCCTTTCGACTTAGCTTGGGAAAAATCCCAATGTGAAAGACAGCAACGTGAACCACTGAAATCTGCGGAATCTTCATGTCTGACCACTGCTGATCAGGCTACATCGGCAATGGGAACTTTAAATATTAACGTGCCCTGTGCATGCCAAGAAAATAAGTCTTAAGAGTAAAAACATCTCAAAACAATAGGGAACGACACTATTAGTATTTTGGTCTGACCGAATTGAAATTCAATATACTGTTACAACAAAAACAAAACACAAAAATGCTTTCAACTGGTTATTGGTAACAATTTGCAACCGCATCTTGCACGAGCAACTCAAGTTTTTATTTAATTTTGTTAAATATGCATCACAATTTTATTTTTTTGAAGAGTTTGTTAGGGGAAATATTCTCCATCCGATCAAAAAAAAAATTGTTTTTAAAGATTTTATAGAAATTCTAGGAAAATATGCATTTCTTTCATATAAAATACGTGGGAAATTTCAAAGCTCCGGAGGCACCCATAAATGTGCCTGGAAGAAAATGTACTAGCCAAGTCAGGTGAGCTTGGGGGCCATTCCTCCTTGGGAGTAAAATCAATTTTTTTTTTTTTAAATTATAGGAAGTTTTTCTGCAATACCGATATAAAGAGAACTGATGCACCAATATAACACATGTTTAACACATATTGACTACGTAATTGGAGTATAAAGATTTGAGTTAAAAAGTGACTCTATTGTTAGGATTTTATTTGCCACAACACGCATAAGTCTCTTCAAAACCGGTTCATGCTCTGTATATTGTCCTATAAATCGAGGATGACTGTTTTAAAATCCATAAAGTTTTTGTATTTGTAATCCATAAATTTCTGCAGCATATAAACCCAATTGCATAAGTCCATGGGATTACAGAGAGGTTGAGGCTGGGGAAGTGGAGAAGGATCTCGGCATCGAAGAGACCCTACAATCCCCTCTCAACCCAACCCTGAGAAGGAGCCTAAAGGTAACGCTCAAGGTATTTCAAAAAAAACCTCCATAAAAGTAAAATCGTCTCAGCCGAGCTTCTCCTCAACTTAGAGGGCCCCGGCTACGATGCGACTTTAGTCCAAGAACCTTGGGTCGCTTCGGGTATAATAAGGTAAGAACGACAGTTATGGTAAAGGCCGTCAACCATGCATCGCTACTCGTTTTGTCTTGCTACATGGCCCAAGACAATGACACACCGCCGAGGGGCTTCATAGGCTGGTGGAAATGACTGGCGATAGGAAGGAACCCCTTATAGTAGGATCCGACGTGAATGCCTATCATACGGTGTGGGGAAGCGCGGACATAAATGAAAGAGGTGAGTCACCTAACTTTATATTACAAAAAGACGTTGAAGTAGCTAATAGAGATGAAGCAGCGACGTATATTGGAGCCATGGTCCAATCGAATTAAGAATGTGCTCGTGGGAATGGCGTAATTCGCGATCGTAATTGGGGGAGGGAACAAAGTAATTCAGGATGCCGTGGGAAAATGGTATAAGTAGTAAAGGCAAACTATCGATAGGCGCGATAGTGAGCGATATTTCCTTTTAACTATTTTTGATTGTATTTTTATTTTAACATTTTTGATATTGAAAATACTCGATAGTTTTTCAAAACTATCGATAGTGAGAAAACCAAAACCATCGATAGTATCGAGGTTTTCGCAATGAGGATAGCAGAATAGCTAGCCAACACCGAAACGACAATCAATTCAAAAGTAAACCTATACGTAGATAGTCAGGCGGCAATTAAGGCAGTTACCTCATATAGTATTTGCGCCATAAACGTCCTTCGCAGCCGGGAAGCCATTGACAGCCTGGCCACCGACAGATGGCTGCATATCTATTGGGTGCCCGGCCGCAAGGGAATAGAGGGTAATTAAATAGCAGATGAGACTGTCAAGAATGCCACCTCTCTCTAACTCTCGAACAGAGAAACTACATTTGTAGACCACTTCCACACCTGTACAACGAAATAGACGATAATATGATTAGGCAGTTCAGGGCTAGATGGAAGGAGTTAATCACTTGCAAAACTGCGAAAATTATGTGCGAAAACGGCGGAAGCAACTATATTCGCTTCTTTTTACGGTTATCAATGGAAGACTGCAGAGTTATTACCGGATTGCTTACGGGGCATATACTGGTGGCTGCTCATGTACTAAAAATTGGTACCATTAGCGGGACAGGTGCAGGAAGTGTCGTAAGCGGGAAACCACGGAAACCTTGGACATCTTCTCTGCCGATGTCCTGCACTGTTAAAAACATGACTAAACTGCTTTGGAAAATTCTACTTAAATTCGCAAAACGCGTTGACATTCTCAGTGACGTCTACTTTAACGCGTAAAAACGAGTTCCCACTGGCAACGCTAAGGACCTACCGGTCTATGTACGGCTCAATGCCGGCCAGATTAACCTAACCTAACCTACAGAGAGGGGATCTCGGAGGCCATTCGTCCTTGGGACCAAATCAATTTTTTTTTAACAATTTTAGAACGTATGTCTGCGATAACGATATAAAGTGATCTATCCCACCGATATAACACTTATTTACTATGCCATCGTTTAAGTAATACTTTCATACATAATTTAAAAATAAAAATTAATCCAGTTTATAACTTGATTTAAATATATTTTATTAACAAGTTTTGTGTACAAACTTATTGGACTCCGTGTACATACGGAGTACTTAACGGTAGTACCGCTGGAATCGGTACTCGACAGTAGGGGATTTGGTTGGTTAAAGTCGCACACTGACAGAGTATATAGGCTCCTCATTAAAAAAAGTACATAATAGCAATGCAATCTGGTAGTACATCTAGCGACAACGCAACCATATGCAACTCGCCCTGTGCTTATCATCGACAGCGCACGGAAAAGCAATTAATCCTCGTTCAAATTTTTAATCGACACTGCTGCTATAGTAAGCTGACCAACCATCCTCCTTTGAGGAGGATTGTCCAGCTCCGTAGAGTTGGCACCCGACCTTGATGTATTTTGATAAAAATACCTAGAATATGATAGATTTAACTCTCTGGAGGATTGTAGTAAGTTTCTTTTTGTGGTTAGTTGAAAAATAAGTGCGTAATGCGTTTTTTTTTTAAATTCATATGAAGCTTTTTACAGCTACAGCTTCAATTTTAATGAATTCAGGTCCAGAATCGTTTGTTGTTGATTGTAGTTTTAAATTTTTTTTTTTAGTTGAAAAATAAGTGTGTAATGCGTTTTTTAAAAAATTCATATCAAGCATTTTACAGCTACTGCTTCAATTTTAATGAATTCAGGTCCAGAATCGTTTGTAGTTGTTTGTAGTTTTAAGTTTTTTTTAATTGAAAAATAAGTGCGTAATGCGTTTTTTTAAAAATTCATATGCAGCTTTTTACAGCTAGCGCCTAAATTTTAATGAATTCTGGTCCAGAATCGTTTGTAGTTGATTGTAGTTTTAAATTTTTGTTTTTTAGTTGAAAAATAAGTGCGTAATGCGTTTTTAAAAAAATTCATATGAAGCTTTTTACAGCCACCGCTTAAAGTTTTAATGAATTCTGGTCTGGAATCGTTTGTAGTGGATTGTAGTTTTAAATTATTATTTTTTAGTTGAAAAATAAGTGCGTAATGGTTTTTTTTTTTTAATTTATATGAAGCTTTTTACAGCTACCGCTTAAATTTTAGTGAATTCAGGTCCAGAATCGTTTGTAGTTGATTGTAGTTTCAACATTTTTTTTTTATTTAAAAAATAAGTGCGTAATGCATTTTTTAAAAAATTCATATGAAGCTTTTTACAGCTACAACTTCAATTTTAATGAATTCAG
>NW_023458822.1:14403-14787 GCF_013731165.1 Rhagoletis pomonella | reverse complement strand
AGTGCGTAATGCGTTTTTTTTAAATTTATATGAAGCTTTTAACAGCTACAGCTTCAATTTTAATGAATTCTGGTCCAGAATCGTTTGTAGTTGATTGTAGTTTTAACATTTTTTTTTATTTGAAAAATAAGTGCGTAATGCGTTTTTTAAAAAATTCATATGAAGCTTTTTACTGCTACAGCTTCAATTTTAATGAATTCAGGTCCAGAATCGTTTGTAGTTGATTGTAGTTTTAAAATTTGTTTTTTTTAGTTGAAAAATAAGTGCGTTATTGCTACCGCCTAAATTTTAATGAATTCTGGTCTAGAATCGTTTGTAGTTGATTGTAGTTTTAAATTTTTGTTTTTTAGTTGAAAAATAAGTGCGTAATGCGTTTTTAAAAAA
>NW_023458822.1:0-14303 GCF_013731165.1 Rhagoletis pomonella | reverse complement strand
TTTTTTTTATTTATATGAAGCTTTTAACAGCTACAGCTTCAATTTTACTGAATTCTGGTCCAGAATCGTTTGTAGTTGATTGTAGTTTTAACATTTTTTTTTATTTGGAAAATAAGAGCGTAGCGCGTTTTTTTTAAATTTATATGAAGCCTTTTACATCTACCGCCTAAATTTTAATGAATTCTGGTCCAGAATCGTTTGTAGTTGATTGTAGTTTAAAAATTTTTTTTTTTAGTGGAAAAATAAGTGCGTAATGCGTTTTTTTTTTTAATTTATATGAAGCTTCTTACAGCTTTCGCTTAAATTTTAATGAATAAAATTTCATATAAATCTAATTTTCATATAAACTTAAAAAACGCATTACGCACTTATTTTGCAACTAAAAATTTTTTTTTTTTTAAACTACAATCAACTACAACGATTCTGGACCAGAATTCATTAAAATTTAGGCGGTAGCTGTAAAAAGCTTTATATAAATTTAAAAAAAAAACGCGCTACGCACTTATTTTTCAGCTAAAAAAAAATGTAAAACTACAATCCACTACAAACAATTCTTGACCTGAATTCATTAAAATTGAAGCTGTAGTTGTAAAAAGCTTCGTATAAATTTTTTAAAAAACCCATTACGCACTTATTTTTCAACTAAAAAAAGTTTAAAACTACAATCAACTACAAACGATTCTGGACCTGTGTTTAGGTCCTCGACCTAAATATATTGCACCACCCTAATACGCGTTTTGTCACTTCATGTAAGAGCACACAAACAGATGTATAAGTTACGGCTAACTTTCCAGCCGCTAACAATGAGCACCACTGTACGGTAACTTAGTTGAGGGGAAACTTAACGAATGTTACAGTGCGGTGGGCTACATCCCTTTTCGTTTTGCTAGCAATTTGTCACCTCTTAGAAGACAGCAAGGAGATCACGTCAGCCATCACACCACGTTCGGTAAGCCAAGTCTTGTGTGCCACACTATTCAAACTCATAGATATTTACAAATAAAACGACCTTTAATTTCATTGCACTAAAACCACTGTGTCTTTTATTTACTCTTATTTTCGTTACATTAACTTTACGCTGGTGCGCTCCATCTTCGTGCGACGCCACCTGGGTAAATATTGGTCTTCGAGCCTAAAAAGTAACCAAATTATACAGTCCACATAGAATCACATCTGAGTTTTTCAACTGCCTCAACCGATCGCCACATTTTTCCACATTGGTTACAACAGCATCACGTTCGTCTACGTCTACGTCAACCTGAGTTTTTCGCACCACAACCAACGTGCCACAAGAGCTATATCAAGCGTTTTTCTTCGGTTTGCTACACAAGCAGCGGTTTTTGGTTCATCGCTTAACCGGCTGTTCATCAAATCAACGTTTTGTATTGCATCACAGCATCACGTTTGCATCACAGCAGCACTAGTGTCAGCAACACATTTTTTAACAAACCAGCATATCGCACTACACGGCAAATAACAACACATTAAGGTACGTGGTTGAATTTCATTGCACTTGTGTGTGTACGAATTTTAACAAAAAAAAAAAAAAAAAACGCGCGTGATTATTTTGTAAAAATAAAAAGGGAAGAAAACTCAGTGCTTAATATTTTCCCGAAAACAAAAAATATAGAACATTTTCATGTTTATTGGTGTATCGGCTAACATTAACGAATTGCGCGAACGTCCATTTTGATTCTTGATACGGTGTTGTTTGTGTAAAAATACCAGTCGCATTTACCGAAGCACAAGATTGATAAAATTTATTCTTTTCTTGCAAAGCACAGAATTTAGTTTTTTCACTTAATTACGTGTTCGACAGTCTTACTTGGCTGCAAAATAAATAAATCGTTATTTAAATATACAAGTTATCCTTTGTTGTTCTCATAAGAACTAGGCTTATTTCGGGCTAAGCGGTTAGTGGCAATATTTTCCTACAAATCGGCGATTTCTATTACTACAGACAAATTTCTTTTCTTGCGTCCAATTGAGTGGTCTTTGGTTGTCAAAAATGGATACCTTTATTCGTCAGGCAGATTCAGTAGCAGAATTCGAATCTGACTACAATACTATGCAGCCATCAGAGCACACAAAGCACTCCTTAGCTTTCCAAAAGGATGAATTAAAGGCTCTGTGGGAAAAGGTAAAGGGGTCTTATGATGAGCTTTGCGCATCAAAAGAGCTCGAAACCAGAGACCTGACATCGGTTAAAAAGAAGTATAAAAGCACCTACTTCAGTTTTTTGCGGTGCCAAGCAGCAATGGCTGATCTTTCAGAGCAACTCGCAAAGACTGAAAAGGAAAGCGAATACAAGTCAGGTCGCGAGCTTAATATTCATCTCCCTCCTTGTGACACAGACATTTTTAAAGGAGATTATCTTTCGTGGCAATCGTTTAGGGATATGTTTACGGCTATATATATTCTCAATAAGCGCCTTACCCCAGTTGAGAAGCTGTATCATCTCCGGCAAAAGACTCAAGGGGAGGCCAAGGAAATAGTGCAGAGATCCCCATTAACCAACGATGGCTTTGGTGCAGCCTGGAAAAATCTTTGTGACAGGTACGAAAATAAACGTATCCTCGTCAACGAGCAGTTAAAGGTATTATTTAATTTAAACGCAGTTGAGAGTGAATGCGGTAGCTCTATCAAGAAACTGCAACGCGACATAAATAATTGCATCTCGTCGCTTCAGTGTCATCAGATTGATGTTGCAAATTGGGATGCAATATTCACATATTTGTGTTCGACAAAACTGCCAGAAGCAAGGGAGCAAACCATAGAAAATAAAGTTGAGATTTCCAAATGGGTAGATATGGATAAATTCCTATCCAATCGGTTTCAAACACTGGAAACCATCACAGGCCTTAGGGGAGATATAGCTTCGAAACCTAAACCACCAAGCTCTCGGACTTCTGCAGAGACGCCTGCAAAAAAGCTTGGCGCCTTTCAAGGCAGTGTAGCAAAGGCAACATGTAAAATGTGCAACAGCAATGCACACAAGCTATCAAAGTGCGACAGATTTTTGCGTCTTAAGCCGACGGAGCGAGTAGATTGCGTGAATAGCATTCGCAGTTGCTTGAATTGTCTATCTGCTGGGCACACAGTCTCAAGATGTACCAGCTCATTTAACTGCAGCACTTGTCATTCAAGACATCACAAGTTGCTCCATATGCCGATTCAGCCAAAAGCAACAACTGATCCATCGGGTAACGTGGAATCTACTTCAAACCAGGCTCAATCAAGACGCGAATCTGAAAAAGGAAACATCAAATCGGTTACAAATGTAAATTCTTGTTACGCAAATACAAGTAAAGGAGTTTTATTGGGAACAGCACGGGTTAACATACACTATAATGGTGTACATTTTTCGGCTAGAGCGCTTATAGATTCTGGTTCTGAGTGCTCGTTCATTACTGAGAGACTCAAACGGAGAATCAACCTGCCATCAAAACGCTTGCATGCCCAAGTTTCGAGCATCAATAACTCTGTATCTGCGCAGGTAAAAGAAGCGTGTGCTATTCGGTCACCCACAGACCCGTTAATTAATATAGAAGCAATCGTGCTGGTTTTACCACAATTAACCGGGGATCTTCCGACTTATCAGATAAGCGCAATGACGCGGCAATCGTTCCCAGACTTGGTCTTGGCGGACAAAAGATTCTTCGTCAATGAGCCAGTTGACCTGGTCTTAGGAGGAGATATTTACCCCCAAATAATTTTAAGCGGAATGAGGAAGAACGTATTAAATAGGCTTCTCGCGCAAGAGACCGTGTTCGGTTGGATACTGACTGGTCGCGCGGATTCAGTCAGTCCAACGAACAATATCGTATCGTATTTTAACGAAGTCACGTTGGACAAGCAGCTAGCTGCATTTTGGGAGCTGGAGGATGTCCCAAAGAAAAAAGGCATCAACGAAGATGATAAATACTGCGAAGAGCTCTTCAAAGCAACTACGACACGAAATACAGATGGAAAATACATTGTGTCTCTACCTTTTAAACGGGATTTTCGAAAAATGTGTGCTTAGGACCTTCGCTGAAAAGTGTATGCTCTCAGTTCTACCGGAACGAGGCGCGAAAAAGCCTGTCCTTCAAACAGTACAACCGGGTTGTATCTGAATACGAGACACTAGCACATATTTCAAAAATTAATAAAAAGATTTCACCAGATTCAACGGACTGCTATTTTCTACCTCACCACGCCGTTTTAAAGGAAGAAAGCACCACTACAAAGGTCAGGGTTGTATTCAACGCATCATGCCCAACCGCTAATGGCATGAGTTTGAATGATGTCCTTCTTCCAGGCCCAGTACTTCAGGCCGATTTACCCATTCTTATACTACGTTGGAGACTGTACAAATACGTATTCAACAGCGATATAGAAAAGACGTATCGACAAATTTGGGTAAATCAAAATCAAACAAAATATCAGCGAATAGTTTTTCGTAGTTGCTCAAAAGATCTGATCAGTTTGTACGAATTAAAAACCATGACTTTTGGCATAAACTGTGCTCCTTACCTTGCGATAAGGACATTACACCAGCTTGCTGATGATGTGGAGAGCTATCATCCAATCGCATCTGACATTTTGCGAAAATGTATGTATGTTGACGACGTACTCGCCGGGGGACATAGCGTCGAAGCTGCGATAAGAGCTCGAGAAGAGATATCACAGGTGCTAAATTCAGCCGGGTTTCCATTACGAAAATGGACTTCAAACTCTAGCAAAATACTTCAAGGAATACCAAAAGGTCATTTACTTAGTGAAGATTTCTTAGAGTTTGAAGATACCAGTGCAGTAAAGGCTTTGGGCATCAGATGGAACGCCCATTCCGATTACTTCTACTTTATAGCGAAACCAATTGAAAATAGTAGCATTATTACAAAGAGGGCAATACTTTCAGCCATCGCCAAACTGTTCGATCCACTGGGTTGGCTTGCACCGGTTATAATCGTCGCCAAGATCATTATGCAGAATATTTGGTTAGAAGGAACAGGTTGGGACGAAACCGTATCTCCAAATACCTGGGATCGTTGGCAAGCATTTACGCAGGATTACGCGGAATTAAACAACATCCGCATACCAAGATGGGTATATTTCACGCAAACCGATAATGTGGAAATGCATGGTTTTAGCGATGCTTCGGAAAAGGTATACGCGGCGCCAGTTTTTCTAAGGGTTCAACCTACTTATGGCAAAAACAAGGGTAGCCCCGGTCAAAACAATATCTTTGCCCCGATTGGAGTTGTGTGGTGCAGTGTTACTGGCCGAAACAATTGAAACTGTCGTTGAAAACCTTAGCCTTGCTCATTTGAAGGTGAATTTGTGGACGGATTCAACGATAGTTTTAGCTTGGATTCGAAAACCCCCGTGTTCGTGGTCAACATTTGTTGCCCTCAGGATAACAAAGCTAGTAGACAAGGTAGGAAACAAAAATTGGCGCCACGTGGATTCGGCCTCAAACCCAGCGGATCTAGCCAGCAGAGGACTCTCGGCGAGTGATCTAGTCAACAACTGCTTGTGGTGGCAGGGTCCTTCTTGGTTACAAGAAGACTATTCGAGATGGCCAGCACAAGAATCGGACTTTGACACAACCATTGAATAAAGGGTGCATGTTCATGCAACAACAAAAGTAAAAGACTTTCACGACATTCTCGATCGATTTTCTGATTTGTCACGGGCTTTGAGAGTTATATCTTATATTATGAGATTCTATCAAAGAATCAATCCCGAAACGAAATCTTCCTTTAAAGCGGAGTCTCGTTCAATTTCGGCCAACGAAATTAAAACAACGACCCAACGCTTAATAACAATTTGTCAAAAACAATATTACAGCGAAGAATATATAAGGTTAAAATCTGGAAAATCCATCGACGGAAAAAGTGAAATCCTGCCTCTTAACCCGTTCATCGACAAAGATGTGATTCTGAGGGCTGGTGGTCGTCTGAGCGCATCTTGCGATCTGTCCTACAATGAACGTCATCCTATCATTCTTCCTTATGGTTGCAGGTTGTCCCGTCTCTTTGTCCAGTTTATCCATAAAATTTCCGTGCACGGAGAAAACCAGCTGATGCTGCGACTCATCCGATCGCAGTATTGGATTCCCAGGGTGAAAAACTTGATACGGTCCGGCATACATAACTGCAAGGTCTGCACGATCTACAAGAAACGGTCGCAAACTCAACTTATGGGAATCCTTCCCAAAGAACGCACAACCTTTTCCCGTGCATTCACAAACACGGGGGTGGATTTCGCCGGCCCGTTCGACATCAAGTCCTACCGGGGCAGAGGATGTCGCATGTCAAAAGGCTACGTGTGTCTTTTCGTCTGCTTCTCGACGAAAGCCATTCACCTTGAAGCTACCAGCGACCTTAGCACCGCGTCCTTTCTAGCCGCTTTCGCAAGATTTGTTGCTATACGAGGATGTCCAAAAAATGTTTAAAAAATAAATACCGCCAAGGGTTCAGTAAAACTATGTTCACATATCAATATTATCTCAATCAAAGCTCGTTTTTATAATTACCCCGTTTACACAGGCAAATCTCAGATTATTAGCCGTCAAATTTGTTGTGCTTGTTACTCTCACATCTCAAGGAAAAGTTATGTTTCTTCTCTGTGCCACCGTGATCACGTTTTTATGCTATAATAAGCAATATAAATATATTTTAACTTAACATTTTATTAAAAATACCTTCAGAAACCTCTTTTCCTTGCTAGCGTACATTTATTGTTTACTTTAACATTTGGCATTTATCCTTTTTTTTTGCAAAAACAATCGATAAAACTAGGAGGGACACCGAAAAGTTATCGGTTTAATCTGAGATTATTTTATAATTACAGATTAACAAGGGACGAATTTTATATGGCTAATATTTTGTTATAATTACAGATTAGGGTGTTAAGCTCGAAAATGAGGATAATCTACTTATATGTGAACCTAGTATAAGTAAAATATGAAATATAGAGTCAAATCTTTTGCGCAAATACCTGTGCAGTTGAAGAGGTTTACAATGCGGCAATGTCAATCCAAGTATGGTCTCGAGAAATATTTCCGAGAAGCAATCCAAGTCCTTTTCTACTTTCTTTAGGTAGAGCGCAGGTGTTTCTGTTTCATGCTCTTGACACTTTGTGCGCCATTTGAGGTCATTGAACCCGATCATTGGTACTGGTATGAACTTAGCTTTGTCTGGATTATCCAATTTCGCTTGACGCCACATGGGCGGATCAATGCCCTTTGGTGGATTCTCTAAATATTCTTTAAGTTGATCTTCGTCGGGCAAAACCAATGCCAGCACTTCAGCGATACCAAGAGTGGCTAATTGTGTTTTCATGTTCCCCTGATTGAGATAGCCGGAAACTTCGGTGGCGAGTATACGTTTCGTTTCGTTAGGGGACATTTGGGAGCGCTCCTCTACGTATATGACTAACTGACACTTATTCTGTTCATGCTATTTGCTGGACTCAATATTTATAGCCAAGTTCGGTTTATTGCCAAAGACGCTGTTAAGTGAGGTCATAATTTGATGTTGTTGAGCTTTTACATCCACCGGTTTATTGAAATTCAGCGCGACCAATCCCATTTGATTATCCGGTAAGCGGCTATAGCCCATTGCCTTGAAACGGCATAAATAATTTTGGGGCGTTATTTCGACCGGAACTGCATTTTGTGAGTAAAATGATTTTCCGGTACTCCACAGAGCTTGCAGGTAATTCCATTTGGCAATAATGGTGTCACGTTCATCACCATAAATCGAAACATTGAAAACCGAAGAGAGAGGGTGCAGATGAAGGTGGAGCGCTGCCAAAACCTGTAGTGCCAAAAACGGATGTACCAAACGCCGGTGCAGCGGTTGATGTTGCTGTGCCAAAAGCTGGAGCAGCAGCCGCACTGCCAGTGCCGAACGACGAAAATATGCCACCAGGCTTTGCGGGCGTGCTTGTTGCACCCAGTGAAGTGCTTCCGCCGAAGAACGACATCTTTACACACTATTTAATAAAATCATAAAAATCTTATAAATTCTATATTGGCGCTTTCGTTGGCGGATGATTTTATTAAATTGCAATTTTGTACTGGGACCACGAAAATTTTGTTGTTAGGCCAAAAAGAACATTTTTCACCATTTATTTCCTCATAAATTCTATATCGGCGCTTTCGCTGGCGGATACAAAATGTCACAATTTACTGTGTCTTTGCCTTAATTCAGCCAAGTCCTTTCGCCCTTTTTTACAATGCGAATCTGAAAATGAAATGAATGAATTGAATAACACTAATAATTTATTAATTACTACCAAACTTACCACGTGCCAAATCCAGAATGAAATTTTCAGTCATTCAGGAAGTTATTGCTGTGTCAAAACTTTGACATACGATTAGCTCAAAGTTTGACATACGTGATTGGGCGAAATGCGAGCCTTCATAAATGTATGGCAAGCAGCACCATCTGGTTGTCAGGTTGTCAAAAAAAATGTATTTTGTGGTGCATGCTGTACAGTGTTGCCAGGTGATTATAGTGAGAAAGCGTTAGTGTGGTTATTAAAAAGCGCCCTTTGCATGTAAATATCGTCAACATGTAAAAAATTTTAACAAACAACCAGGAAGCTTTTTGTTTCTTTTTAATTTATGCTAGCTTCTGATTGCTGTATATAAGAATAAAAAGTTTTACTTTGTTGTTCGAAATTTTAAAAATTCGCATTTCATTTAACAAAATCACAGTTTAATCTTCATTTCCTTCTTCTCAAACTGCAACTTCACTATGTGCATTAAAAACTGTTCATACTTACTTAGTGTCCACCTGGCAACATTGATGTAGTATTTACTGGCTTAGCCCGGTCTCGAACCCATAGTGAGGAAATTTTCTTTCGCCGTGCCAGGCCAAGTGGTGAAACTCACCACAAAACCACAAATGACACCTTTTACGAGATTACAAATTTCACGGTGTGTTCGGGGAAATAGTGATCGAAAAATTTGTACTACATAAAGGTCTGTTCGATGCAAAAGCAAATGGCAACAAACGTAATGGGATAAAATCTTATAACGATGGTCACCTTCCACAGATCTCCTTTATACCCAAACACGAAACCTTACGCTCAAAGTCATAGAAAATAAAGAAGGCTTTAACCGCTTTTGAAATTGAAACTTTTTTATAAAAATGCCACTTTGTAGAGCTCTGTAAGTCTGATTACTTTTTAGGAGTAAGACCATTGGTCTATACTTAACACCGCACAAGTACGCGGAGACTGAAAGTCTGAATTGGCCCAGTTTTGTACTTCGCCAAGTCAAAACAAATTAAATAAATAAACAAATAGTATATATATATATATTTACATAATTATATCACACGTATATATAAAAATGTGCTTTCACGAGACATACAGGCATACATATATTCGCCACTTGCCACCCAACCCAAAACTAATAGTACGTAACTTTTTACACCTACGGACATAACTACGAGACTCATTTACAGAATGACTCGTTTCTCGGCCAATCGCGCACATGCGGAAGAACGCGCTGATAAATTTACGGTTCTATGCCGGTTATGCGGCGGAGCGCATAGCATTCGACTATGCCCCCTTTACCGTGGCAAAGCGGTCGAAGCAAGGCTGCGTGCAGTCCTGCTGCATAAATATTGCCCAACCTGCCTCTCGCCGTTCCACCGCCTCGACATGTGCAGCAGCACGGATCGATGCCACCGATGTCGCGAAAAGCATCACACCTCGCTCCATCTCGATGACTGCGAAGACCAAAGGCACCCAGCGAACGCGATCAACGACGGCGAGAGCTCGGACGGGGCACTCTCTATCGACGTTACGGAGCAGACGAAGTCGTGGGCGCAGCAGGTCGAAGAGGAGGAGTTGGAGGGGTTAGAGAGGACAGACTCTTCCACACATGAGCGACAAAAGCGCAACTCTGGAACTGGCACACCGAGACCGTTAGACCAGTTACCACTACGCGCGGGCGACGCGGAATCTCGTTCTTTCCGCTCGCCAACGCGTACACAACACAACTGGCGCGACGCGGAAACTCGTCCTTTCCGCTCGCAAACGCGTCAGCAATACAACCGACGCGACGCGGAAACTCGTCCTTTCCACTCGCAAACGCGTCAACAACACAACTGGCGGCAACACGGCGGCGCGGAAACCAGTCCTTTCCGCCCGGCATCACGATCGCAACGCAAGCCAAAACGACGCGACGGCGCGGAAACTCGTACTTTCCGCTCGTCTAAGCGATCGTCTAGGCTACGCAAAGCAGCACCATACCACAAAACTCGCACAAACGACAGCAACATTAATTGTCATGCCTTACAACGCGCTCCACCGATCGGCTTCCGAACGGGCCGCCTAGTGCATAGCGGGGAAGATACGGCAGCTCCGACCGTATTACGACACAAGCAGTCGTGCTGGACCACCATATACGCCTGAGTCCACCGTCGAACCTGGACCCTAAGGTTGCGGCCCCCTTCCAGTACATGCGATTGGCGCATCCGCAATTCTTTCGCGCGTCACCAATACGCCTCACACTAGGCCTCGATTTGCATGCGGAGATGATGGTGAGCGGGACCCCCCCGTCTACCGTGGGTGGCCTGCTGGTCCAGGCGACCATAACCGCCAACCATAAACGTAGATATTAAGAAAACAAAACCACACATATACACACCCTCATCACACACACACACCTTAAAATCTAAATAAAAAAGTGCATTGAAATTCCAAACCACGTCTGTTTCAATTAACGATGTCCTTTTCTCCACAGCCCCAGCTGAGCCGGTCGTGACGAAAGCGTGGGCGAATAAGCAGATCCGCGCAGTACAAAATCCGCGCTACATAGTTGAATAACATAAGACTTTCCCCACGTGCGTGTGACGGTTGAGACGCGACTCCTTTTTTTCACAGCTTGCTTACCGCAAGGGTGCCGGTATGTTTAGGTCCTCGACTTAAATATATTGCGCCACCCTAATACGCGTTTTGTCACTTCATGTAAGAGCACACAAACACATGTATAAGTTTCGGCTAACTTTCCAGCCGCTAACAATGAGCCCCACTGTACGGTAACTTAGTTGAGGGGAAACTTAACGAAAGTTACAGTGCGGTGGGCTACATCCCTTTTCGTTTTGCTAGCAATTTGTCACCTCTTAGAAGACAGCAAGGAGATCACGTCAGCCATCACACCACGTTCGGTAAGCCAACTCTTGTGTGCCACACTATTCAAACTCATAGATATTTACAAATAAAACGACTTTTAATTTCATTGCACTAAAACCACTGTGTCTTTTATTTACTCTTATTTTCGTTACATTAACTTTACACTGGTGCGCTCCATCTTCGTGCGACGCCACCTGCGTAAATAACCTGAATTCAATAAAATTTAGGCGGTAGCTGTAAAAAGCTTTATATAAATTAAAAAAAAAAACGCGCTACGCACTTATTTTTCAACTAAAAAAATAAATTTTAAAACGACAATCAACTACAAACGATTCTGGACCAGAATTCATTAAAATTGAAGCTGTAGCTGTTAAAAGCTTCATATAAATTAAAAAAACACGCATTACGCACCTATTTTCCAACTAAAAAAAAGTTTTAAAACTACAATCAACTACAAACGATTCTGGACCAGAATTCATTAAAATTTAGGCGGTAGCTGTAAAAAGCTTCATATAAATTTAAAAAAAAATCACGCTACGCACTTATTTTTCAACTAAAAAAAAATAAATTTTAAAACTAAAACCAACTACAAACGATTCTGGACCTGAATTCATTAAAATTGAAGCTGTAGCTGTAAACAGCTTCATATGAATTTAAAAAAAAACGCATTACGCACTTATTTTTCAACTAAAAAAAACTTTAAACTACAATCAGTTACAAACGATTCTGGGCCTGAATTCATTAAAATTTAAGCGGTAGCTGTAAAAAGCTTAAAATAAATTTATAAAAAAACGCATTACGCAGTTATTTTTCAGCAAAAAAAAAATTAAAACTACAATCAACTACAAACGATTCTGGACCAGAAGTCACTAAAATTTAGGCGGTAGCTATAAAAAGCTTCATATAAATAAAAAAAAACGCGCTACGCACTTACTTTTCAACTAAAATAAAATTTTAAAACTACAATCAACTACAAACGATTCTGTACCAGAATTCAATAAAATTGAAGCTGTAGCTGTTAAAAGCTTCATATAAATTAAAAAAAATGCATAACGCACCTACTTTTCAACAAAAAAAAAATTTAAAACTACAATCAACTACAAACGATTTTGGACCAGAATTCATTAAAATTTAGGCGATAGCTATAAAACCCTTCATATAAATTAAAAAAAAGCGCTACGCACTTATTTTTCAACTAAAAAAAATAAATTTTAAAACTAAAATCAACTACAAACGATTCTGTACCTGAATTCATTAAAATTGAAGCTGTAGCTGTAAAAAGCTTCATATGAATTTTTTTAAAAACGCATTACGCACTTATTTTTCAACTAAAAAATTTTTTTTTTAAACTACAATCAACTACAAACGATTCTGGACCAGAATTCATTAAAATTTAGGCAGTAGCTGTAAAAAGCTTCATATAATTTAAAAAAAAAACGCGCTACGCACTTATTTTTCAACAAAAAAAAAAAAAGATTTTAAGACTATAATCCAGGGTTTGAAAGTGCTGTAATTTTTTTATTTTATTTACTTTTGATATTATTCAACTTCGGCATATCATAATAGCAAAAGCAAAGCAATAGTAAATAAAAAAATAGCCTATGCTTGGCTGCCGCTTTGCTGTGAAGCTCCGACAGCTATCGAATAGTTCATAAGCAATTTGCGGCAGCACAGCGACAGCATAGCCTCAGCAAAGCAACAGTAGTTTGTTTATTGCTTTGCTGTGAAACTACAAATAACAAACTACAAACCCAGTGGGAAAATTTAATGTATATTAATCGAAAAAATAATCAGTAAAACAACCCTTTTCATATTCGAAAATGCATTTTTTCCCCAGGCCTATGTCCTGAGGAAAGTGGGGCATTCAAGTGTGCATTACCTAGTATCGAGAAATGAATGTGTTTTAATATGAAATTTTTGGAACTTTTTGAATACATTAGAATGCTGGTTACATAGTTAGCAATAATATAACCGAGAACTCATAAGAAATACATTACATTATTTATCACGCATGTAATGCATTACAACTTTTCCGGTTGGGTATGTATGTATGTATGAATTACGTATGTTTGTATCAAGGCGAATTAATACAAGGTGGTGTTATTAGACCAGCAGATTCCTTCTTCTTCCATTCGCAACAACAAAAATAACAACAACAAAAACTCGTCAGTCACAGTTACTCGTACATGCATATGAATGCATGGGCGTATGAGTGATTATTATATTTAGACATTAAGTAGCAATAGGCGACAAAGTTTTAAATTTTAAGTACGTACATACATACTATGTATGTATGTATGTGCTATTTAGTTTTGTAAGCTCTCCATATATTGTTTCTCAAATAATGGCAATTCATTGATGGCTTTATTCAAAAGTGCAGATTTTAGCTTTACTAAAAGAATGTCTTCTAATGTGTCTTGATTTAGCCTACTGCGATTATCCGTTAGAATTATCTTCAAAGAGGAAAACGCTCGCTCGATGGTAACCTGTTAAATACACATACACATTTAATAGGAAACAAGTAAGAAAGTCTAAGTTCGGGCGGAGCCGAACATTAAATACCCGGCGCAAGTATTAAATATATGTTTTTTCACCTTTCCGAAACCTACCGCTAGATGGTAAGCCGGGGTGTATCAATGTTGAGTAAATTAACGTCCTTAAATTTCGAAATATTGCAGTTTCAAGCATTTATGAAATTTACCGTTATATGAAAAGCGGCCCCAATTTTAGTCCGATTTCAATAATTTTCAACGTTTTGCTTATATGTGGCAAGCACAATAACCGTACTGAGTTTGGTACAAATTGGTACAACGGTTACCGAGATACCTATATGTGATCATAAGTGGGCGGTGCCACGCCCATTTTCCAAAGTTTTACCATAATCGTATTTCCTGGTAAAGAATTGTTGCAAGCATCAATTTTGAATAAATTAGCTTCAATATTTACTGATTTATCGAAGATTTTGTATTTCTCTAAATTACCGTTATATGGGATGTGGGCGTGGTTATTGTCCGATTTTAAAAAGTTTCGGCGATATCTTATGCTGTGCCAAGGCCAACAACTGTGCCAAGTTTGGAAGAAATTGGTGCAGCGGTTACCAAGATATACACATGTAACCATAAGTGGGCGTGGCTACGCCCATTTTCCAAAAATTTATAATATTC
>NW_023458821.1:103030-110434 GCF_013731165.1 Rhagoletis pomonella | reverse complement strand
AGCATTGTAGAAGAAGCGGCGGGGCGAATAAAACGCTTCGTTACAATAGGGTTTGCGTTTATTTATTATATCTAATAAATGGAACTTAGTGAGGATAATATTGACTAATGAGAAAAGTGCGCGTCTGGTGAAGACTGAGAGTAAAGAAAAGCAGAAAAAACAATATACATTTTTTATTTCTTTTAAATGTTTTGATTCGCCATTATAAGGTTATTAATAGAAAAAAAAGCAATAATCAAGTTATAACTAAGCGTTAGTTTTACTACGACCTTGCAAAAATAAAAAAATTTACTTGTGGGCCTTTTTAGCCTGAAGAATGTATGTATATGCAACATTGCAGCAGCTTTTTTTCCTACATTTTGTTTAATTTCCACTAATAATTAGAATGCTTTAGAAATATTTACGGAAATAGAGCACTTGACTTCGTTCGTTTTAGAGTTGTAGCAGGTAATGATTTTTTCTTCAAACTGCGATTCCCGAAGTGCGGAGTTGTGTGGTTTAGTTGGGATTTCCCTGAACACCAGATACATATTTCGTAAAAGCGTACGTTCTTCATAAAATTTTATTTTGTAGGAGTTTTTTGTGTGCACCTAAATAAATGAGATAGACGATGCGGGTGGTCCATTCGCGATCACTCACAATAGCTTACCCTGAAAACATTTTACGGCGTTGTATGGAAGATGTTCTTTCGCGTTTCCGAGGAATTACGCTATAATTGTACTTAAGTTACAGTGTACAAAGTTGTACACGTACAAAATTGTCAAAAAAATCGTTATCGAATCTATTGATAACAAAATTAAATTTTGATATTCTCCACTTCTCAAAACTGGAAATTGAAGAAAATAAATATATAAAATATTGTGATGTAATAATTTGCTTCATTTTTATATACATATCTGTGTTCATATGGAATAGTAGCTTATGTCAAAGGCTGGCTTTAGTATAATGCGGCATTCGCAGCATACGATTTATATTTTCAAAAAAAAACAAAGAGGCTGCTCTGTTATACGATTCGAAAGAGAAATGCGATGCAATAGACAATTACCACTGTTTTACATACAGTGAGTCAATAAAGTTTAGGTACAGCGAATTTTTTACAATGCGGGCAACTATTTTTTAAATATTTTGTTTTTCGATAATTTTTATAAAAATATGGTTAATTCTATAACAAAAAACCAAAAAATCAGTTCCGAACCTTGTGCAAAATTAAAGAAAATTTGGCAAAATTTCATTCAAATATTGCACTTGTTATTTACGCTCTCCAGAAAAAAGTTGAGTATGCAGGTTTTTAGCCCATTCAATTTTAGTATAATAAAGTGCAAGTACGAGGAAGCTAGGACTTACCATTGATTTTTGGGACATTTTTTTGTTGAAGGTGTCGCACATTTTTTCCATATAAAAAAATTATCAAACATTTGAAGAATTTTCGTAATCTTTGCACAAAGTTTAAACTTGGATTTATTCGGTTTTCATTAGACGACGAACTATACTTAAAAAAATAAACATTACATAAAAAAAAATACAACTGTTAAAATTTCGCGCACAAGTAGACTAGTCCTTGGAGAGATGTTGCAAATTCAAACTGGAAAAAATTTTGCCAGAAAGAGTTTACAATTAGGAAAACTTATGATTGTGGTACATGGTTGGATTTTTTGTAGACGATAATTTTAATAAACAAGTTCGTTAAATTAAAAAATTTACAAACTTGAGCGATTTTAAAACCTAAAATGTAAATACTTGTTTACATAACTAATTTAGTTAATTCCAATGATTTGAATGGTACTCGGCTGAAAAAAAACTGTATTCGTAATCGGAATGCAATCTCAACCAGAGTTGATATAAGAAACCCGACAGTTACTACGACAAAGGAATTGAAACGTATGTTGAAGAAAGTCGGAATAACAAGAAATATACATGTAAATCCTCTTTTTTGCCCCTCTGAAAGAATTTTAAAAATTCTATACAAATCTCTTATGTTTGAAATGCAGCCGTGGCAGGGAAACTTGCGAATTCCAGCAAATATGCGTTCGTGCAGAAATTTTGAATTTTCTCTACTTGAGAGAGAATTTGGGAGCATTTTTTTACTATCTGATATTTTTAGTGATAAATATCACTGGTTTTTGACGAACAAACCTATTGTCTCCCAGAGAGTTTTGCTTTACATAGATATTTGTGCTCTTTTATTTTCATTTTGACGCATTTCAGTGTTGGTTCTTTTAATTCAAGTTGGCCTTCGGTTTTTGGAATTTAAATAAGTTCTCAGCATAAAAAGTTTGTTTAAAAAAATACGTATGTGTACATAGTGATTGAAAATATAAATTTTTCCCATACCTTAAACCTTTAAGCAGTGAAACAATTTGTTATTTTATAAGTTTGCGAATAAAACTTCACACTTAAGTTTAAAACATTCATAACAAAGATTTTATGAAGAAAATCCCCGCTACGGTCTTCTTTAGAAAAAATATATTCGTTTAAAATAAAAATAAGCGAAATCAGCCCAATTTTATATAACCCTGCCTGACATGAAAATTTTCTCCGCGATAAGGCTAGTAGCCATTTCTCACAGATTTTGGATCGCTTAGTCAAAAATGGAAACATATATATTTCAATGTTAAGAAAACAAGGCAAAAAGCAAAATCGGCTAAAAACAGCTATTTTTTTACAAAACGGCTAACAAATTTGCTGCCTGCTAAACTGAATTTCTCCGGCTATCGCAACCGGCTAAATCTAGCCGGAAAACGGCTAAAATGGCAACACTGGTCGCGTCCCTGTTCATGTTTCCACCACTATTCATGAGGATATTTGAATTTGATCTCAATAACAAAGCTTTTTTATATTGATATACATACGTAGATTTGTCATATTTTTGTAATATTTGTATCCTTTAGCATTAAACAAAATTTAACCATTTGAACCGAACCGAACCGTAGTTCAGATGATTCACGTTTTGCAGGTTTTTACAGAAAGTCGGTCGCTACCTTCCATAAGGTTTATTAATAGCGAAAACAGCTTTTCCTGTAAATCCTGGAAAACCTGCAATTCGTGAAGAATATGGAACGCAACTATTACTAATGAGCCGGCTCTTGAACCGGTCCAAGCTTTTTAAAGTGGTTCGAACCACTGAATCGAACCGCACCATTTTTTGGAGTGGTTTGCAGCCCTGCTTATAATGCCTTTGGTAGCGGATGAAGCCAAAGAGGTTTGCGACTGAAAACCAATCAAGAATTTCGATTTAAAAATCCGTAATTATGTAGGACTCGCGATGGCAAAAACTTCACTTCCTTGTGAAAATGAAAGCTAACTGGGATGTTCATTCTGAGACTTCTTGAAGAGGATAAAGACTGAAAAGATTCAGCGTTCGCATTAAGAAGGTTTTGTCTCGGCACAGTGACTGGGCAATTTCCATAGGTTCGTGTTTTCTAAAAAAAAAGATGTGCGGAAAGAATAGGCGCTATTTCAGATTAGCTGTGTTTAGCGCAGTGATACAGGGCGTCAACCGAAAGTGATAAAAACTATTCCTACTAGGCGGAAACTAAATCACAACCAACCAGAAATATTGTCGGGACTATAAGCGCCATAACACAGTACTTTCTCTTCTGTGCCAACTGATGCCAGTTGGATATGTCAAGTTAGGCCAAGTCCTTCACCACCTGGTCTTTCCAACGCATAGAAGGCCTTACTCTTCCTCTGTTACCAATATCGCGACCCGCGTGGAATACTTTCAGAGCTGGGGCAGTTCTGACCATTCGAACGAAATGACGTAGCCAGCGTAACCGCTTAAATGGTATGTGGCATACGCCATCGCCAACGCGCAAAGGCCAGTAAATCTTTCGCAGAACCTTTCTCTCGAAATATCCAAGAGTCGCTTTATCGGTTGTTTTCATTGTCCATGCTTCAGCGCCATACACCAGTACGGGCGTTATGAGTGACGACAACGGCAGAAGTATAAAGGACTACACCGAGAGAAATAAGCGTCCTAAAATCAACGAAATAGAATTTTTGTAGGGCCGTTGATGACTTATCTTTAATACAAGGTTAAATTCTTTACAGAGAGGCGTTTATCTTCAACAACTCAACTGCTGCGCTTTTAAAACGAAAGAGTTAATGTCTTTGCAAGAAAAATAAAGAAAAATTATTTTTCGCAAAGACAAATTCTTTACCAGAACTACTTAATTCAAGCGGTTGAAAAAACTATGTAAAAACTATTTATTATATTATGTTAAGCAGAGTTGGTGCAAAGGCGTAATTAATTTTAATTACTTCGCGTTCAAAAATGGTGCATGGACAATCGAGCGCGTCGAGTAAGGAAATCAGTTAGTTCAAATTATTCGTGTAAACGAACGAAGAACATCGCAGAAGCTTTAAAACTCACTTGAAAATTGCTGCCAACTCAGCAAACTGCTTTGTAAAAATTACTTATCAAGGATATTTAAGAACTTCGCGCGTTGAAAAGTGATTTTAGGAGTTTACAAGTCCGATCTTTGGCAACCTCATTACGCTCGTTTTCGCTGTTCACACCGCCGAAATTTTCGCGTTGCCTCTTTAGTATTTTGTTTACCGATGTGAGTTGTGAGTTACCGTGGACAAAGACAGCAAGCAATTTGCTTGGTGAATGGAAAATAGAAAACGAGGCGATAGCAGTCCTCGTAGAATGTGGCATTATTTGCATTGAAATTATTAAAATGTATAAGAACTACCAAAACATATGTATACTTTGCTAAGAAAAAATTTCATGCAAGATCTATCCAGCCATATATCGTACTTTTATACATCGTATATTAAGATCAATGGCAACTCTGTTTAGAAGTATGTTCAGTCCTGTAATACAACCCTGTAAATACTTCCGCCATTACAATTTCATCAAGATGATAGCCAACACGTAGTGTCAGAAATAAATCGTAAATTATCAAGGAAATCTAAGACCAAGACGTTATTAACTCAGGTGTGGAGTGCGACAAAATTAAAATGCCACGCGTCACTAAAGAGCAAGTCGAAAACACGCTTCGGGCAGCAGGAATAACGTTCCCACCTACTTCCACATTGGCGCAGTTGAAGAGTTTGTGGGACGGTATCGTGGGGCCATAGGAAAAATGCGCGGTTGCCAGGGAGACGTTTCGAGCCTTGGTGAAGGCGTTGCCGCGAGCGCCGAACCTTGCCGTATGTACCCAGGCTACCGATTTAAGCGCTGCGCCCTCCGCCGAAAATGCTCCTGTACTGAATGCCAATGACGAAACTGCTGCACTAAATTCCGCGACTTCCGTTATAAATATGACGCTCCCTGATGTAAGTACCAAGAATTCCGTTACAACAGCCGAAAGTTATGCCGCCAATTCAGACCCCGCTACAAAAAAAAACCGAACTGCCGCTGCTGAGGAAGACGCCGCTACTTTAGAAAATTAGCTTCAATTGTTGCGAAAACGCCGCGAGATTTTTGAACTGCAACGGGATATTCGCGAGCAGGAAGGAGCAGCAGACCCAAAGATCAAAAACCCTGTTTCATGGAAATTGAGAATGCAGTGCAGAAATTTAGCGGTGACAGGAACTCGCGGTCGATACATCATTTTTTGAACGATTTTGAAGAGTTGATGCGCACCATACATGCCGATGAAAATTTTACGCTCTCGAGCCTTCGCCGATCACTATATCATTTATATGATATTTTAATAACTAAATATATTTAGTTTAAATTTTAAGTTTTTTATATGTTGAAAGTTTATTTATTAATAATCAAAAATTTTCTGTTCAACTACAAACAAATTCATAGAACCATAAATTGAAAATCAAGACTTTAAACAAGTATAAAAACATACAAGTAAAATACCCTACATATACTCCCCCTCCAGTAAAACGCTAAATTAATTAATATTAAATGTTATTTCCTTTTTTGTATTTGGAATTGTTAGTGAATTAGAGTTTTGTGTTGTATCAGAAATTATATTTGCAGGTTTGAGTAAATCTATTGAAACTGTTTTAATCATATTTCCATATTGAATTTTGAATACTTTACTATTTTTCGAAATAATTTTAAATGGTCCTTCATAAGGTGATTGTAAATTTGATTTGTGAATAACTTTAACAAAAACGTATTCACAAGTATCCAAGTTCTTTGGAACAAAAGAGTATCCTTTATTGTGATGTATAACCTTTGATCTAACATTTGAAAAATATTTTCTTAGCTTAAAAAGAATTTCATTTGTATTGTCAACTTCATTATTATAACTGTTCGAAACAACTAATTCACCTGGTAATCTTAATGTTTGCCCAAAAACTAATTCTGCAGAAGAGCATTTTAAATCTTCTTTAATAGACGTACTAGTCCTAATAATATCCAAGGAAGAATTTCAGACCAGTGGGTAGAATCATCTGAAGCTGTAATAGCAGTCTTTAATGTCCTATGAAATCTTTCAATCATTCCATTTGATTGAGGATGATATGGGGACGTATGAATTTTGTGTGATCCTAACAATTTAGTTAATTCTGTGAACATTTTTGATGTAAATTGTGATCCTTGATCTACTGTTATATAAAGTGGAATGCCAAAACGAGGAACGTAATTTTGAACAAATGTTGTTGCTATAGAATTAGCTGAAAGCTCCCTAAGTGGATATGCCCGTGGCCATCGTATATGTCTATCAATGATAGTTAAAACGTAACGATTTTCTTTTGACATGGGTAATGGACCAACAAGATCCATATGAATATGTTCAAATCGTCCAGATGGAATGTTATCATTTAAAAGCAGCTAAGGAGAACGACGACACTATTTATTAGATGGCACATTCAACGAGCCAATGTGCCAAAATGCGGGTATAAACAATTATTGATTATTTAATATCGGAACCGAGATCATATAAGTTAATTGATTGGTTTTCACACATTTTTGAAACACAAATTATATGCTTTTTTTACTGCAGACAAATTGTTGCCAAAACACAAAAAAGAATCTTGCAATAAGTTACAAATACAAAAATGTAAAATATCGAGGGGCCGATATTCAATAATACCAAACGTTATATAAGGCCAGCATTAATAACACCGATGACAGTTAAATTTAGTTGAATTTTTATATCAGAATCTCATTTTTGTGAAAAGTGTGCAAATAGAGGGTATTATTGAATATAAGCATCGATATGTAAAATATATGTGAAATATATAACAAGCAATTTCTAAGCAAAAAGCAATACCGACTTAAATTCATATACAAAATTATGATTATCGTTAATTTCTTCATGATCCAATGATCGGATTTAAACCAAATTAGTATGGGACCACTGTTATAGAAATCGGTTAACGTGATCCAAAGTTATGCGGTAACATACATACAAAAAATATATATATGAGACATTCCTTTTTATTTCAGACACCAAATTTGGTGTCACACTTTCGATTGACTTCAATTTTTTT
>NW_023458821.1:88307-102930 GCF_013731165.1 Rhagoletis pomonella | reverse complement strand
GCACATGCACCACGGTGATTCATCCGTTCAGATACAATTTGTGCATCCCTCAAAATCTATCAAAAATATTTTAAAGAAATTAGATATTGTTTAAATAAACATTGTAAATGACTATCAACTAAGTTAATATAAATCAGGGATCATTACGTTTAGAATATTTATAATAAAAACTATAATTTGCGGCTGAAATGACTTTTTAATTTCCGACCAAGTTTAAGACCCTGCAGTGACATGGAATTTTTTGATTTGCAACTGGTTTTACATAGTATTCAAATCAATATTTAGTTCTGCTAACACCCTAAACAGGCTTCGTTTGTACACCAACGATAAACGCGAAGCAATTGTAAATCCGAAAATTTGCATGCCAGCACAGGGCCTAATCGTAATCTTATGATTTTTATTTTATTTCTCAATTTTACTATCATACATACATACGTATAAGATCATGGTTTCAAATTGCTTGCCGATTTTCAATGCTTTTGTTGCTTATCTGCCACTATTAAGAATTAATTAGTGAAAGCAGACAGCTGAATCGAAAAAAGTGTAGAAAAATCATTCGCCTTCACATACTTGCAGATGTTATTTGCTTGCGCAGTCGGTTGAACCGAACGGCTTTGAAAGTTTTGGTGATGCAGGAAGCGATAACAGTGCAAACCATTTTTTCAGATATTCTCAATTGTAGAGAAATTTAAAAGAATTCGTTAAGATCTCATCCGAACTTTGCCGAACTTTCTAAAATGATATAAACTTGCACACTTCAATTCTTTTACGAAATTTCGGAAGAAAATCGGTAAAGCATTGAAAATAATACCCCTATGAGAAGAATTTCTCGCAGAATATTTTCAGAATTTTCTTTATTTTTCGTACAGAGATTTCTTTAGGAGTTCGTGTCAAGCACTTCATATAATTTTCTTTGAAGATTCGTAAAAAAATCGTTATAGAAACGAGATACTCCTAAAGATTTTGTTAAGATTTCGGGAACTTTGGTTTGCAGGGAAGTTACGAGTCATTTTTTCAGCTTATAAAATTTTACCGAAACCCCCTAGAAAACTACTTCGTTTTTGATAATGATAACGCGACTGCTAGAATAACGCAGCGACAAGAAAAAGGGGAACCAAAAATAACGATACATAAAACTTAACATTTGCTGAATCACTGTAACTGAAAGCGAATAATTTTCTCTACCCTTTTTGGCTTCAGCTGTTTGCTTTTGCTGATTTATTTTTCATAGTCGTTGTTAAGGAATTACTAATGCTTTGAAAATGGTACAGAACAGCTTGCTTAGAAAAAAAGGTTTTGCGTTCTTACTTTTCAGTCAGCAATACAAACCCTGTATAAGACGTACAGCCGGTCTCACCAGAAATTTAAATGGAAAATGATTTTTGTTCTGTCACTTTCCATATATGATTTAAAAAATTAAAATCATTTTTCACTTAAATTGCTTTCGTGAAACTGGCTGTTATTTTGTGATTTTACTTTTTAGATGACAACTAATCGTTTTTTTTATTGGTTCGATCATCTCGACCCCCACAATAGGGTTCGGAAATATTCATACAATGAACGTTCGCGTACATACATTTATGATTTATACACGAACGTGAACGTACCAAATATTCTCTATTGATTCTCCTTCGTGAACGGGAAGCACAAATAGTCAAAATTCCTGAAGTGGGCCACTTAATTATCACTGGTCGAGATATTTATGATTTTTTTATCTTTTTGTAGAATTTATGATGTATTTGAAGATCCTAAATTTTTTTGGAAAATTTTAATTTTTGTATGAGATTGTTTAAACAATTTTCAGAAAAAGATTGTTTTCTAGCGATCTACATGATGAATCCGGCTGAAATTTGGTATGAGAAATAAATAATAATATAAATAAATAATAATCAAGCTTTCGAACCAAAAAATCGACCACTATTTTTTTTAAATAGCAAAAATTTATTAAAAAAAAATTAAAATAAAAAAGTGTTCCCAATGTATTCCAGAAATTTTGTACCAAAATTCAGATTCCTTGTTTTCTGATGAGTAATTTAAAAAAATAAATAAATTGGAAACTTTCATACACTCAGAGGTTATGCTACTTTTTCTCCTGATGTTTCGCATACACGCCACGTGGCACCTAATTGGGGGCTTCTTAAAAAGTATATTTAAAGTAACAAAAAATTGGAAATGGGATATTTGCAAATCATGCCAAACACAAGTCAATCGCAAGCATGAAAACAATTTAAGAAGTGAAAGAAGTTTGGAAGCTACTTTTAGAAGCTGTGTTGAAGCTACTTGAGAAAAAATGTGTTTAGATAAATAAGTTACTTCAATCTTCAGAAAAGCCGATGAAGTGTATAAAAACAATACTGCCATTCTAACCCCTAACTACATATAACGGGTAGTGGTGGACTTCTTTGACCGGAAAAAGCTTTGGTAAGAGTAACTTACAAAAACAAATACTTATGGGTTATTAAATAATTTAAAACTTTCTTAATTTAAATTACAGGATTTGACCAGCGTGAATCAAAATTAGAAGACCCAGCTTGGAAGTTAGGCAGGAACATCTGTATGTATGTATTTATGTATGTATATAGTAATATGTAAAACATCTGTATTTCATTTATTAAATGTTGTAACTTATTTATAAGTATATGTATATCAATATATTTTTAACAATGTGTGTACCAAACGACTTTTTGCGATTTAATAAAAATAAAATTTGAATATCATATTTGAAAACGCATATTTTTAAAATGAAGAAAAAACACTTTTGGATTTAATTTCACATGCGCATATTCAATTATCAAACAATCGTTTTTAAAAGCGATTTGAAAATGTTCGTATCAAAACCAAAAACATGGATTTTGGAAATTGAATTGAAAACTTTCGTTCTCAAAGTTTAAATAAATATTGTAAACCTGGGTCAAAACGTTTTTAAAAGTAAAACGTTCCATACAAATTTGAAAACGAAAATTTCTCCGTGTGTAGTAAAAAAATGGATTCATGATCTTAAAGTGGCAATTTCTAATTAACCTTTTCAAAGCCGCAAAATTTCACTTTTAACTACAGTCCCGATGGAATGGAGCATTCGTCAAATGAAAGAAAATTTCAATGTATCGCGAGAAGAATGGCGTCAAGGGCCGAAAAATTACATTTAAAGAATGGATACGGATCTAATCCTCCAACGAAAATTGGAAGCTGCAACTTTGGAAAAACTGAACCATTTTACCTTTCTGATGAAAATAGTCGAAATGCTATGCTACAATCCAAATGAAGATTGTTATTTGTCTGCTTGCAAGAACTGCCCAGGGCCTTCAATAATTTCAGAAAAGCTAAAACTTTAGCTTGAAAGTAATGATGTCTTAGAAATGGAATTTCAACAGTGGTCAAGTACTGATAGGTAAATATTTATTAAACAATAAACAAAAAGTTTTTACATAACACAATTCAGTATATTAAATATCTTATGACTTTAATTCATTTCATAGTTATCATATAATGTATTATTATTATAAAATGTATTTAATAAAAACGTTTGCTAGTATTAATAAGTAATTCGTTTATTATTTATTAATGTGTATTTTTTCTAAATCAGGTGTGAACTGTTGCTACGTTTTGTTGGAAGAGAAGAGTTTTTGGAAGAATTGACCAGAGATTTACCACATGTAGTAAAGCACGATTTTCTAGCTAGCAGCCAATCTAACTATTTTACAAAAACAAAAAACATCGTAAGGGAAGGTGAATGTATTATCGCACTTGATTTTGCTGAAAATTATACATGCCAAGTTCAAGATGCCTTCCAATCTCAACACTGGGCTAACGCTCAGCCAACACTTCCACCCTTACGTAATTTATTACAAAAAAGAAGGCGCTATAAAACATTCAAATTATGTTGTAATATCAGAATATTTACATCATAATGCGAACGCGGTACACTTATTTAACTTAAAATTATTAACTTTTTGAAAGCGAAATTAGGTTCTTTTGAAATGAAAAAAATTATGTATTCTTCCGACGGTGCTGGATCACAGTACAAAACAAATTTAATTTAATTAACTTCATTAACCATAAACTAGATTTTGGAATGAAGCTGAATGGAATTTTTTCCCTACATCTCATGGAAAGGGTGCTTGTGAAGGGATTGTAAAAAGACATGCCTATCGGTCTAGTTTAAAAAAATTATGATTACAACACCGAAAAGTTTTTTAAATGGGCAAAAATTTTTTTTAAATTTTTTTAAATTTTAGAGCCTCGATATAAAATGCCGAAAAGGTTAACTCTACTCGCCAGTATCATTGTTTTATACCAATTAATGATAATAAACTTGTATGTAGAATATTTTCTGAATTAAAAAAAAAAACAAGTTACAGAGACTGTTATGAAAACCGAAGCCAATAAAAAATTTAAATTTGTTCTTAACATGCACTATGTATGTATGTATGTATATATTTATTTATATAACGTAACTCACTTATTTGCATATCGCACACGATCTTCAATGGTGACATAACTCAAAATTACACGTTTGTCAGAAAATGCGAAAAACTACTGCTTAGCCCTTGTTAATCATTTGGGCTAGGGATACTTTACCTAAGGTTTTTTCAAAAAATTTTAACAAAAACTTGCTCCAGCTTGTGTTGAAAGATAAATAAAAGTTATGTGTACATTTTTGGCGCATAATTTCAAAATCGATAAAGTTTAAATTGCCAAATTTTGAATTGTGTTACTTTTAAAGATCATTTGCGATATGTACTATTCACGAATTCACATGCCACACTCGCATATAACGGTTTTATGCTGTAAGAAGTGCGCAATTAGGCGCTGCCGCGTGGTCGTGTATGAGGAACATCAGGGGAAAAAGTAGCATAACTTCTGACTGTATGAAAGTTTCCAATTTTTTTTTTAATTACTCATCAGAAAACAAGGAATCTTAATTTTGGTACAAAAGTTCTGGAATATAAATAGTGATCGATTTTTTTGTTCGAAAGCTTGATTATTATTTATTGCTCATGCCAAATTTCAGGCGCATTCATCAAGTAGATCGTTAGAAAACAATATTTTTCTGAGTTGATACTTACAAATTGTTTGAACAATAACTCATAAAAAATTAAAATTTTCCAAAAAAAAATTTAGAATCTTCATATACATCATAAATTCTACAAAGCATTAAAAAATCATAAATATCTCGACCAGTGATAATTAAGTGGCCCACTTCAGGAATTTTGACTCAAAGTAAGTCCAGATCGTTCGCGTTCGCGTTAAAATTAGACTAATATTTTAGAGAATTTTATTTATATATGGGCATTCCCATGGTGGCGCACGTGACAGTCGTACGATTTCGATGTGATACAAAAAAGGAATACCATTTGTTTTCTTTAACTTTTTTGGGCCATTGTATAGCACATAATTGGCTCTATATTTAACCGAAAAATGAAATCAATCGAGCTGCTTGGTCCTGAAATATAAGCATTTAAAAAGAGGGTCGTTACGTGACAAAAAATGGAAGTTGATTTTTTCTTTTCTTACAAAATCGCAAAACTCTGCGAATTGCGGATGGCTATTTTCATGAAACTTATTTTAATATGATTTGGAGCAATTCTAGTTGTTTTTAGAGTTTTTTGAATTAATGCAAATTGTTTCAATTCTCTTTTACAACCCCAAGTGTGAAACGTGACGTGACGTGGCGTGACGTGACATAAATTTCCATCGTTATATTTTTGTTAATATTGCTTTTAAATGAATTTTCAACGCAAATAAAACATGTATTTTATGTAGAATATACTTTATATTTTGACTTCAGCGCCAATTCAGGGTCAATTTATTAGAAATCTATGATGTATTATGCTTCAACCACATACGCCAAATTCGAGCCAAATCGGACCATAAATACGGTTTTTCGAAATATCTTGACCTTGGCACCACCTAGGAAGACCGTTTTATGCAAACATGATTCTACTTACATAGCCAGTATATATTTTAAAAAGCAGACAAATCGGCCCGTAAATACGTTAGATATAAAACTTTTATTTTTTTTGTCGTGGTGGACCTTCCGCTGGAAACACCCATATATAATTTGATCTTTGCGCGCGACTTTGCAAATATATGAAATTTTTGATTTTCAGCTCCTTTTTGCATAATTTAGCGAAAAGAATTTATCAAACAATGAAAAAATCCCACCAGATATTGGGAAAAAAGCAAGTATTGACACCTAAGTCATTTTATTGTATAACCTATGTTTTCTGAGAGTGGAAAGCAGGAAACAAAAATTACCCAAAATTCCATCACATTTAATGACTGGGCCCACATTTTTTGTGGGTTTTGAACGTTATAGTAATCCAATCTTCCCCATATTTTATATGTAGGTTTTTCTAATAAAATAAAGACTACAAACTAAATTTCATCGAAATCGGATGAGATTTAATGTTTCCGCCCACAAGAGTAGATGGCGTGGCAATTAATCCATCTTTACAAGATTTCATAATTCTCTATTTCTAAGTAAAACTAGAGCACATATCAAGTTTCAGTGAAATCGGAGCAGGTGTACTATTATTTCCATCTGCCACCATATAGTCGAAACACTGTGCAGCGTTATGTAATTTTATAATAAAAAGTAGAGCTGTGCGATTAATTGATTATTCAAAATTTTAATTAATAATAAAGTAAATAACTCAATTATTCGATTAATCGGAAATTATGATTACTCAAAAGTTCAGTTACTCGAGTAATCAAGATTTTGATTAACCAAAAACAAAAATATTTGATTAATTTGCTTTATGATTAATCAACATTATGAATAAAATGAGTAATCAACATTTCAAAGTACTCTTTACATACATACATATAAAGCAGTTGAAGTTCCTTGATACTTTGAAAAAAACGTATCTGTTTTCAAAAATTAAAATGAAATACATACATACATACATATTTTTTTCATATACAGAATATAAAAAAGAAAATAAGCATTTTCCAAAGCAACCTCTTTTAACGAGCAAAATTGATTTTTTTTGAGTAATCATATTTCAAGTAACTCGATTAATCATCGTTTTGAGTAATCAAAATCTTGATTACTCGAGTAATTGATTAACCGAATAACTGATTAACCAACTTGCTCGAGTAATCGAATAATCGCACAGCCCTAATAAAAAAAGGCATACATCTGAAAAAACGACTGCGACAACAAGTAACATTTAAATCGTATATTTTTTTATTATTACCTGAAAATTTGGATAAATAAGAGCCTTGTAAAATTATAACATAACATACCATGACATAAGATAACATTAACAGTCTGTACGACCTAAAGCAGCTTTCTAGGTTCATCAGAAAATGGATACTTTTGAAAGTTTATAACTAAGTATAACAGTGACTTTTGGAAGAAGAGTTAACATTTATGCTATTTTTTCAGAATAAAAAAAGATTTTGCAATGTATTTTTAGTGGACATGAAACTACTTTAAATACTGGTGCGTAATCCACCAAAAACTAAAAATCGAAAATATTTTACATAGCGCACTTTTCAAGTAGAATACTCATTTGACCGTATTGTAATAGTAATACTATGTTTTAGGTCTACGCCAATTGTTATTGGCCACGATAGATTAATTTAAAACTTATCTTTAGCCCGCGCAATTGAATCAAAGTGTATGAATTTTGAAAATGAAACTTTGGCTTGTAATATCTATGGAATGCGGTTATTGTTATAAAGAGGACGATATATAAAACTAAGGGTTATTAAATTTAATACCTAACGTTCATTTATCATTTTTCAATAAGTCTACAAGTTTTTAAGATATTAAGATAAAACTTACAAAAACTATAATTTTCCCTTATGAATTTTAAATTTTTCATTAGTTCAGCAACCAAATGAAAAATACAAAAAAGTGAGGATGTTTATATGATATTAAAAGGACCATGGGCTTGGTCACGCCGATTTGGTCAGTTTTCAAGATCGTGGTGAATGAATTCCAACATGTATTGTCAAAGATCGTTTGATAAGTTAATAGTAGTTTCAAGCATATAAGTATTTACATACATTAACATAATACAATTAGGGTGAGAAACGCCCATTTTAAGTCCATTTATGCGGTGTTAAAAATTGGTGCGGGATGGTTTCATTAGTCACCGAAGAAGCACATTTTTCGCGGTTTCTAAATTTTCCGTTATATGAAGGTATGGGAGGTGCAATAAGTGTTTAGATATACATAAATATTTTAGTTAATTCCATTATGTGAAAAGGTGAGTGCAGGTAAATGCACTAGTTTTTAACATATCCTTGGAAACCCTTTTGAGAAATCTCCAATTGAACGATATTGCTTTGCATTCAGCTCGAACGAAAAAAGTCACTCCCTGGCACGCTTTTCTATAATCCGATTCCTTCATTTAAACGTTATTTATATGTACAATTATAGCGACATTTTTAGAAAAAACTGGAGATCCACTGAAGTTTCTCGATATAACTTTGGTAAATGTACTCGATCGGTACGTAATAATTACCAAATTGAAGCGAGACTTACTGCTACTTATTTATGAAAATCGTTCAGATTATAAGCAAATTATTTTTTATTTAACCAATTTTTTTGTCATTTTCCTATATTTGTAATTTTTATATTGTATGCATAAATATAAGTAAATTAATTAGTGTTTCTAGGAGTTGAGCCTGTTCAGTGTTTCATACTCATTTGCAAAAAAAAAAATTACCACGATTAAAATTCCCATACAAATGTAATCTTTTTTAATCATAAAACATTTGTCGTATGTATCGCAAAACTTTGAACTTACGAAAATTCGATGGTCCTCTACTATAACGACACAATTAAAATTGGAAATTAAGCTATGTAACTAATTCTAAAATTTTAAATTTTTAAAGTTTAGTTTGCACTGAGTCTCCAATGAAATGAAAGAAATAAAAATGTGCAAATGACTGAATTTACGTATTGTTTTTTGTTTTTATATAAAGAAAACGTATGTTCGTAACATATTTACAGCATAAGAGATGTACAGATTTTTTTTATTAAATACATGAATATGTTTTTGTTATGTTTTTTCTAATAAGTAATCATTATTTAATAAATATGTCTGGTTTTTTCATCGTCGTTGAAATAGATACTTTAGTATTGTCGTATGTTCTATGGACAAAACAAAGTGGTGAGTAAACGCTACTTACGACAAATGTATACGGAATGAAAAGTCAATTTTCTCAAAACTAATAACACCAACTACGTCTGCTTCAAAAATTACAAAAATCTACCGTACAGTTTCAGATTAATTCGACCTTAAACTTCAAAGTCAATTTTCTCAAAACCGTGTTTTGTAACATTCGACATCCGTGTTCTGAGACGATATTCACCCAGTATTTAACAAAATTTTTGGTTTCTTACTTTTGGTTTGCAATAGTTGCCCATTTCTGAGGGCTATAAACGCTTGATGGCCTGGTAATTAATGGATTTTATCTGACAAATAAAGATGTGCGTCCTTTCCTTTGCTTTACCAGAACGGAAATGTCCATTTTCCTTCATTTTCTTTGTTTCTCTTCATTCTCATAGGGTTACCATATATGTAAATATTTCGCTTACAAACTAATAGAAGTGTTACCACATTAAATCTTTACAATATTTCGCTTACAAACTAATAAAAGTGTTGCCACATTAGCATTCCTTACAATTTACAAATGTTTACTTAATAACTATTTCACCATAAAGCGTTGGTTTTCCATCATGCTATAAAGAATGTCTTGGACAAAGAAGATATTAGTTACATTTGAAAAAAATTTTCCATTCAAGGCGGAAAAATCATATCCATTTCCTTAATGGACAAAGTTAAATGTGATTTCAATTATGCAGCTGCATTATTGGTGAGTATGCAAAATTGCACTATACAAGATAACATACAAATTCTGCTTTTTCCAATAAGCAATTTATAAATCTGTTTTAAGACTATACCGCAAACTAAAAAAAGCTGCTATAATATACCGTGGTATACGAAAGAGTTAAAGAAAATCAAGAATTTGATAAACAGTTTTTTTTTTTTAATCTAAGCAGTCGAACTCCTTACATCATAAAGATAGATATTTATATTACTCGAGTGAATTTAAATCTCTAAGTAAAACACTTCACAGAAATTATATTCGTAAATTCGAGTCGACATTAAATCGAACCCGAACGCTTTTTGACGTTATGTTAAGTCAAAGAGATCGTGTTCCAGTATTCCCTCGAATGTTTTCATTAATGGTGCTCATGCTAATTCCTCCTTAGAGGTGGCAAATCTCTTTGCTGATTTTTTTAGTTCTAATTACGAGAATGACTCGTATCCGGATAATGATGATTACTCACTTATTAACTCCCCGATTAATTTTGGAGCACAAACCGTAACGCTTATTGCTGTAATAGAGGGTATAATGCATATTAAATCATCATCGCAAACTGATGATGGATTTTCCTCCCGCCTTTTAAAGAAATGTCTAGCTTTTGCGTACCCACTTCTTTTAATCTTCAATAAATCTCTCGAATGTTGCAAATTCATTGATGCTTGGAAAGTGACATCCATAACACCTATTTTTAAATGTGGTAACAATAATGACAATACCAACTATAGGCCAATTTCTAAGTTACAAAATGACATTACCAACTATAGGCCAATTTCTAAGTTATCAACAGTTTCAAAACTGTTTGAATTCGTGAGAAAAGAAAAATTATATTTCGCAACCAAGAGGCTAATTTCAGTCAACCAGCATGGTTTTATGTCGGGCAGGTCCACTGCCACAAATCTCGCTGTTTTTTCCGATTTCTGTCTTTGTGCTTTCAATAAACGTACTCAAGTTGATGCCATCTATACTGACTTTTCAAAAGCTTTTGATAAAGTTAGTCATTCTCCTTTAATTGCTAAATTAGCCAGTCTCGGTTTTCATTGTTTTTCTCTCTTGGGTAAAATCCTACATTTCGGCGCGTAAGTGTGTAGTTTTAGTTGATAACGTTTCCTCTAGGTCATTTATCGCTTCCCCTGGAATTGAAATTTGGTACGAAAACGTATCTATGGTAGGTGCTTATAGAAGAGTATCTTAATATATAAAAATCAAGTGTCACTGTGTTCGTTTAAGCCAATCTCCGAAACCGCTTAACCGATTTCAATGAAACTTCGTGGGTGTGTTATTTTTTTTTTCATCGAAATTTTTTCTATGTTCTCGCATCATGCTTATCTAATATATAAAAATCGAATTCTTCCTACACGGATCGACCGATCTTTATGAAATTTTTGTGTTATATATGATAGGTATGGGAATCGGATGTAAAGCATATTTCACACCGCTAGGTGCAGGGGGCGTGGCACCTCCCAAACAACTGGTCATGAAGAAAAGTTAGGGCTGTTGGAAAAAGGGACGTGGCAACTGATTTATAATTTCGAATTAGTTCATCAACAACCCAGTTTTTAGCTTTATTGGCATCAGAAAAAAAACGAGTTTTGAAACGTGGGTCACAAAATGTTGCAATAGTGAAGCATTGTCGTTGTTAAATGTTTAGTCCTATAATCAAGTAAATTTTTTTATAATAGTTCTATAAATACTTTTGATAAGTGAATCGCAATTTCATACCTTTTGCGACAGGGTTGCATTGGCTTCAGTTTATCAGGTTTATTCTGTGAAATCGCTGGATAAATTTATCAGAAATGTGTAAACGAGTTTCCATACAAATTTTGACAGTTCATTTATAAAGTTTACACAATTATAAGTTTATACGGTTTACATTGCATAGTCGTTTGACATGTGCTGTGGACCGTGTAAAGTGCTGTTTGATCAAAATGATAAACAAAGTGAAAGAACAAGTGCCCGATAATTTAAATAAAAAGAATAAATGAGGAAGAAAAGAAAATAATTCGACTTCATTTTAGAACTAATAAATTATTTCAACAAAAACTGAAATTTTATGGGTTTTTTGACGTGTGTAAGTCAAACCATCTAATTACACACACATATCTGTGCACAATAATTTAAATAAAAACACATAATTGAACAAGGAAAAAGTATACGACTTAGTATTAGTATTAACAAATGAATACAAAGCTCTCTTAAGCTTCTCTTCAACTTCATCCAAAACGAAACACTGAAATTTGATGGGTTTTTTGAAGCGTGTAAGTTAAACCATCTAATTACACAGAAGACAGTTTGATCAAACAATGTGACCATGTAAGGTCCATATAAGGCATCAACACACATGTGCGATTCTGACGGTGCGAATCTGCGAAAATTACAACAATGCCGCAACTATTTATTGGAAATTGCAGACCTACGCGTTCGGAAACGAAAAAGGTTAATAGGCGGGTTCTGTATAATTTAAACAAAAATTAACGTAAGAAAAGAAAACATCTTGATTGTTCAAAAGCAAAGAATTTGATGAAGATTGTTTTTTGTTTGTTTATAAGATGCCATTTTTCACTGCGATAGCATAGCACAGATGTGTGCGTAATTGTGTTTTTGAAGTGGTATATTCTGTAGCATCAGAAACGGTGCGGAGGTCGAGGTGAACTCGAGCCGGCAAAAAAACAATATTGTGAAATTTATTAAGGGCAGCAGTCTACCGGATATCCGATCGGATATCCGAATCCGGCTGTTATTTTTTACAGGATATCCGTAATCCGGTTATCCGGCAAAATCTGTATCCGGCACATCCCTACTAAAAATCATGAACGTGAACTCTTGGTGAAAATAATGGACCAATATGTTTCAATACAAAAAATTTATTTTGGGCGGGACGGAGTTCGCCGAGTCTGCTAGTCTATATATATAAAAACGAAATGTTTTCCGTATGACGGCGATGCCTGACCAAACGGCTGAACCGATTTAAATTCTGTAAAAGGCACTTTTTTGGACATTCTGTGTGGAAGGTTTTTCGATTTAAAAAAATTTGAAACTTTTTGTTGTTGTTGCCGAAAAATTACGAATGCTGAGACGTCACGATTTCACAATTTCACAGAACAGACAGAATCGAACAAACTTTTGACAAAGTATCGTCATGACACCTGGGCCTATAATAGGGTAAAAAAATTGGGATTCGACAAGGGTGCGTGGCACCTCCCATAGGCGTGAAACTTTTAATCACCCATAACTTCGGAACTATTAGTCACATGAACTTGAAATTTGGTATGCAGTCATATATATAGTAGGTGCTTTAATCAGCCATAACTGCGGAACTATAAGTCACATGAACTTGAAATTTGGTATGCAGTCATATATATGGTAGGTGCTTACAGTAGAGTATATATAAATAACTTTGTAAAAGTGGGCGTGGCATATCCTATAGGCGTGAAATTTGTTATCAATCATAACTTCGGAACCATATCTATGGTAGGTGCTTATAGTGGGGTATCTTAATATATAAAAATCCCATGTCACTGTGTTCGTTTACGCTAATCTCCGAAACCGCTTAACCGATTTCAACAAGATTTTGTGGGTGTGTATTGTTGGTTCCAACATAAAGGATAGGATAGTTGTAAACTCGAGAAAGAATATTTTTTTTTTATCGAAATTTTTTCTATACTTTTCGCATTGGGCGAAAAATGAAATGTTTTCCGTATAACGGCGATGCCTGACCAAACGGCTGAACCGATTTCAATTCTGTAGAAGGTACTTTTTTGGACCTTCTGTGTGGAAGGTTTTTAGATTTAAAAAAATTTTAAATTTTTTGTTGTTGCTGAAAAATTACGAGTGCTGAGACGTCAGGATTTCATAATTTCATAGAGATTTCTGTACATTAAATTTCACTAACCTATTAAACGGCTAGCCCGATTTGGTTCATATTTGGAACGGCACCCTGAAATTGTGCATATGGAAACTGTGCATACGAAATAATGCATATGTAAAAAACCGAAATAATGCATACGAAAAAAACCGAAATAATGCATATATGCACAGTTTCGGTTGAAAACCGAAATAATGCATATGAAAAAACCGAAATAATGCATATATGCACAGTTTCGGTTGAAAACCGCAATAATGCATATTAGAAAAACCGAAATTATGCTATGCACTCTTTCGTTTGAAAACCGAAATAATGCATATGAAAAACCCGAAATAATGCATACATGCACACTTTCGTTTGAAAACCGAAATAACGCATATGAGAAAAACGAAGTAATGCATATATGCACAGTTTCGGTTCAAAACCGAAATAAATCATATGACAAAAACCGAAGTAATGCATACATGCACAGTTTCGACTCAAAACCGAAGTAATGCATATGACAAAAACCGAAATAGTGCATACATGAAAACTAACTTCTTTCTGAGTAGGCGGCCTTCGGCCGCGCTTAGGGATTATAACCCTTACTAAGTAGAATTCTCCTTTCTGTGTTGCCAGAAAAGGGGGCCGGAAGTATTTTTGCGCAGAACTTCTTTCTGCGTAGGCGGCCTTCGGCCGCGCTTAGGGACTATAACCCTTACTAAGTAGAATTCTCCTTTCTGTGTTGCCGGAAAAGAAGGGTGGAAGTATTTTTGCGCAGAACTTCTCTCTGCGTAGGCGGCCTTCGGCCGCGCTTAGGGATTATAACCTTACTAAGTAGAATTCTCCTTTCTGTGTTGCCGGAAAAGGGGGCCGGAAGTACTTTTGCGCAGAACTTCTTTCTGCGTAGGCGGCCTTCGGCCGCGCTTA
>NW_023458821.1:0-88297 GCF_013731165.1 Rhagoletis pomonella | reverse complement strand
CCGCGCTTAGGGATTATAACCCTTACTAAGTAGAATTCTCCTTTCTGCGTAGGCGGCCTTCAGCCGCGCTTAGGGATTAAAACCCTTACTAAGTAGAAGTAAATAATTCATATTAGAAAAAACGAAATTATCCATATGCACACTTTCGTTAGAAAACCGAAATAATGCATATAACAAAAACCGAAATATTGCATGCATGCACAATTTCAGTTCAAAACCGAAATAATGCATATAGCAAAAACCGAAATAAAGCATACATGCATAGTTTCGGATGAAAACCGAAATAATGCATTTGTGAAAGACGAAGGTATGCATACATGCACAGTTTCGGTTGAAAACCGAAATAATGCATATAACAAAAACCGAAATAATGCATGCATGCACAGTTTCGGTTGAAAACCGAAATAATGCATATGAAAAACCCGAAGTAATGCATACATGCACAGTTTCGGTTGAAAACCGAAATAATGCATATGAGAAAATACCGAAATTATGCATATGCATACTTTCGTTTTAAAAGCGAAATAATGCATATGAAAAAAACGAAGTAATGCATACATGCACAGTTTCGGTTTAAAACCGAAATAATGCATATGGTAAAAACCGAAATAAAGCATACATGCACAGTTTCGGTTGAAACCGAAATAATGTCTAAATGCACAGTTTCCATATGCGCAATTTCGGTGCCCCATTTGGAACATGTGTCAGCACCTAGAAAATAATTATTCTTACCAAAAATGTATTCGCTAGAGTCGGAATATTCCTAAAAACTGCATTTTCCTGCCGATGTGGCTCATTTTTAGAATACAATTTAGACAATTGAAAATAAATATTGGGACTAAAAATGTACATGATAGGTGGCCCTGTGGCCGAGACATCCCCAAAAATTATTTTACGCAAAGAGAAGGATATATGTATTAGAGGTATACGCCGCCGGGCCACGCCGCCGCCGCCGCCGTTTTTTGTCATTTCTCACGCGCCGCCGCCGAGTTACGAAAATATCGGCGCGGCGGCGGCGGCGGCGGCGTTCGGCGCCTAGGGAATTTTGTACAAAATTTTCATGTTGTATGCACATTGAAATACATCGTTTGAAGGAACTAAATACTACTCGTATAAAAGCACTATTTTACGAAATGAAAATTACATTTTTAAAAGATGTTTTTTTGTCATAATTTGGGCCACTGAACATTAAAAAAAAAGCGTAACTCAGAAAAATATATAGGTAACATGTTTTTCGATCGACAGCGTTTATTACAGTTAAATTAGGGTCGACTAGGGTAGAAAAGTTTTTTTCCTAAGTAGTGGTCAAACCCCAGGAAGGTTTTGCTCCCGCGCATAGCAATATTTTCTACACAGAGTTGAAGTCCCCCTTTATGGTAAAAATTACTATTATTTTGAATTACATTCTGTTCTCCTTAGAAAAATTTGGCACTTAATATATTATTGGAAATTTGACTATTTATAAGCCATTTTTCAAACAGTGGGTCAAAAAGGCCCGTTGTGGTGGGCGTTGATGGGTTAAACTTTTGGAAAAAAGTAGGCCAACCTTATTTTCAATATATAACCCGCAAAAATTCGTAAGAACTCCGTAATTTAACATAACGGTTGAAAGCTTATTGCAAAACTTTATTAATAGCGACATAAATTACCCCAATAACTTAACCTTTAAATTTTTTTATTTCTTTAAATTGAAATAGTACATACGCATTTTTGGAGTACATAGAGATGTATGTATATTAGGGTGCCCATCAAAAATCGTTTTTTTGTACCTTAGTACTACATATTTTCAAATTGTGGAAATTATCGATGGTCAAAATTTAAAAAATTCATTGAAATTCAAGCAAAAATAGTCTCTCAAAAACTCATGAATCTAGAAAATCGTATTTTCTGACCTAAATCGACAGGCCGCGACCTCTAAATGGCCTTTAAAAAATCTATAAAAATAGGCAATAATATTTCTCATAAAAACGAATCAAATTAGGGGGTAGGGTCTTTAAATTTTCAAAAAAAATCATTTTCAATGGGAAACCTAATGTATATACTATATAGACTTTCTTCTGTTCGCCCATCCATCAGCAGCAGTCACTCAACATTTGGATTCAATGAATGAATTAAATAGAATTATAATCTGATGACATGATGAGATTAGAAGCCTCATGGCTCTTTGGACTCTACCTTATGGGCAGTAGCGCCGGCGTTTCCAGACGCGCCGGCGTCGCCGCCGCCGCCGATTCTTTTTGAAGTTGAACACGCCGCCGCCGCAAAGCCTGTCGGCGTAAACCTCTAATATGTATGTATGTATGTATGTGCCAGGTTGCAGCATAAACGGACGGACAGAATCGAACAAACTTTTGACAGATAATTGCCATGACACCTTGGCCTATAATAGGGTAAAAAAAATTGGGATTCGACAAGGGGCGTGGCACCTCCCATAGGCGTGAAACTTTTAATCACCCATAACTTCGGAACTATAAGTCACATGAACTTGAAATATATATGGTAGGTGCTTACAGTAGAGTATATATAAATGACTTTGTAAAAGTAGGCGTGGCACATCCTATAGGCGTGAAATTTGTTTTCAATCATAACTTCGGAACCATAAGTCACATGAACTTGAAATTTGGTATACAGTCATATATATGGTAGATGCTTATAGTATGGTATAAATAAATGAGTTTGTAGAAGTGGGCGTGGCAGATCCAATAGGCGTGGCAGATCCAATAGGCGTGGAAAATTTTATCAGCTATAAATCCGAAACTATAAGTCATATGAAATTTGTTATTCAGTCATACATATATATGTTAGGTGCTTATAGTAGGGTATAAATAAATGAGTTTGAAAAAGTGGGCGTGGCACATCCCATAGGATTATTTTATCAGCTATAACTCATGCACACATAACTATGGTCGGTGCTTACAGTAAGGTATATATAAAGGGCTTTGTAAAAGGGGGCGTGGCACATCCCATAGGCGTGGAAATTTTTATCAGCTATAATTTCACAACCATCAGACACATGAAATTGAAGTTAGGTATGCAGACATATCTGCGGTAGGTGCTTACAGTAGGCTATATATACATGAGTTTGTAAAAAGGGGCGTGGCACATCCCATAGGCGTGGACCCTTTTATCAACTATAAGTTGGGAACCACAAGTCCCAAGGACTTGAAATTTGGTATGCAGGCATATCTACGGCAGGCGCTTTAAGTAAGGCATACAAAACTGAGTTTGCAAAAGGAGGAGTGGCACATCCTATAGGCGTGGAAAATTCGGAATCGTATGTCAAGTGAAATTGAAATTTGGTACGCAGACGTATCTGTAGCAGGTATGGCTGTGCGATTAATTGATTACTCAAAATTTTAATTAATCATGAAGTAAATAACTCAATTATTCGATTAATTGTAAATTATGATTACTCATAAGTTCAGTTACTCGAGTAATCAAGATTTTTGATTAACCAAAAACAAAAATATTTGAGTAAGTTGCTTTATGATTAATCAACATTTAGAGTAAAATGAGTAATCAACATTTCAACTCTTTACATATGTATAAAGTAGTTAAAGTTCCTTGATACTTTGAAAACAACGTTTCTGTTTTCAAAAATTAATGGTGCCATGTAAATGTATGAAGCCATATGCATATAACAGATTTTTTCATATGAGGGGAGATACTGTAAACATACTAATGTGATACTGTTAAGCATATGAAATTATAGCAAGTTGGATTTTCATACATCTTCCTATAAAAGTTTAACAGATGCAGAGATACCAAGGAGGTTTTTTCCCATTTTGATGCCTTTTTTAATATAAAACCCACCGAAAAGGAGGAAAGCGGAAACTAGAATTTTAAAACTAGGAATTTTAAAAATTAAAAACAATAAACAAACAATTTCAAAACAACAAAAAATCTTTGTACTAGATCTTTTTCAATAGAAACAATTCACGTATGGTGGACAATAAAAATACAAAGCACTATCATAACAAGACATTACACAACATTTTAATGAGCTTTATATCACATTTAAGTAAAAATAAGCCTATATTTACCAAGCTTGCAAAGAAATGAAAATGTGTATTTTTTGTTGTTTACTAAAAGACTTATCAAATATACAAATAAGTCAAAATTATAGAAGGTATGTATACTTCTCCCTTTAATTTTTTCATACAGTTGATGCTTCTTTCTGGCTTTTACAAAATGCAGGGATACCACACTTATTTCGGTACAATATGATCGTAATGTATTTTCAATTTGAAATTAAAGAAAAAACATCCCACGAAAATGTTTGCCATTGTAGAACAATAAGTGTATATTTGCAAACTAATGCAAAGAATGGAGTGTCATATCTTAAAAAGTTGGGAGAATTAACGAAACAAACAAACATTTTATGGTCTTATGTTTCCTTCAAACCGCATTGCTATTTTTTCTAACTCTTCCTTTTGTTTAGCGCTGTAACCGCTTAAGTTATATTATTTAATTTATACATGAGTTATTTTCAATGAGCATTTTTTCATTTGCTCCTGAATTTTGGGTACATTTTCTCATAGTACCTCTCATTATTTTTTATATTACATATCGATGGCTGAGTAGAAGATTGACCTATCAGCAGCCAGTTTGAAAACGCCCTATCTCAGAAAACTTTTCAAGAATGCCCTACTTCAGAATTTGATTGAAAACACCCTATCTTAGCTGCCGATTTAAAAACGCCCTATCTCAGCTTATTTTCAATGTATTTTCGTTTGAGATAGGGCGTTTTTGAACCGGATTATGAAATAGGGCGTTATTCAACCAAATTCTGAGATAGTGTTTTTCAATAAAATTCTGAAGTAGGGCGTTTTGAAAAGTTTTCTGAGATAGGGCGTTTTCGAACTGGCTGCCGAGATAGCTCGATCTTCCACTCAGCCATCGATATATACACTCCCCTGTTCACTGTCCCTCTATTGGTAATAGTAAACCTTGTCGGTGTAAAACTGCCCTTCCCCTTTGTGTGACAAAATCAAGATGCACGCCAGATATGGGAGGAGAGGCTAGGCCAAACACTAACATATTGTCTAAGCGCCAATCTGTATATCGTCGTTTTAAGTAAAAAAAACGCGTATCATGGTTCTGCAAAACCTCGTAACTGACATTAGTGCCAAAAAAAGATATTTGCTCACCGGAAGCTCCTTAATCATTTATACAAAAATTAATTAATGCAAAAAATTACTTAGACATAAGAAGAGATAATTAAGTTTAAAAGAGGGAACCGTTTTGAATTATGACAAATTTTACTCTCTCCTATAAAATTTAGGCAACCTCACATACAAGGTTTTGCATTTTCTTGATGCGCGGTTTTGTACTTTAAATGACGATATGTAAAAGTATTGCATACATATTTTGGTGCCTTTTCAAGTATAAAATGCATTGAGAAACGAAAGAAAACGGCATCCCTATGATTTCAACTTATGCCAAACGTTTCTAATATGAAAGACAAAAAACGTAAACAAGCAATTTCTGAACAAAAAACTGTTTATCCACAAAGAAGTTTGAATGGAATGAAGAAATAGCAAACGACAAGGCTTTATTGGCAGTAGGTCCTTTTTAAAGCACATTAAAACTAAAATAAGCTTTTAGTTTCGAAGTTAGCACAAAATGAAATTTTTTTGTTTGTTGTTTACAAAAAAAAATACTTGCCAAGTATATAAGTCAAGGCGAATACATATAAGGTGGTATCGATTGAACAAATACAACAATTACTTGTATTTTGTTTTTGCTTTTAGCGGGCCATTGTCAAATTTCAGCTATTCTTCCCCGAATGAAAAACGGCGACAGAAAATACAAACACTCTCACGTTTTCACTCACTCACTAAAGAAAATTCAAAATTTTTAAAATCAAACGCTACTCACAGCTGATGAAACAACACCACCTTATATAAATTCGCCATGATATAAGTCAAAAATGTTAAATATATATCGTTTTCATTCATTTCTTTATAGAGTTGGTGCTTCTTTTATAGGTAAATTCATACGGCTTATGAACAGATTCATACCATGTAAATGCACCATAAAACACAAATTTTTTTTCATATACAGAATGTAAAAAAGAAAATAAGCATTTTCCAAAGCAAACTCTTTTAACGAGCAAAACTATTATTTTTTGAGTAATCATATTTCAAGTAACTCGATTAATCATCGTTTTGAGTAATCAAAATCTTGATTACTCGAGTAATTGATTAACCGAATAATTGATTAACCAACTTGCTCAAGTAATCGAATAATCGCACAGCCCTAGTAGCAGGTGCTTATTGTAGGCTATATATAAGTGAGTCTGTAAAGCATCAAAATCGGTACGCATAAAATGGGTTATATCTTTTTAACAGGTTTTCAGAAAATAATATTTAATATATGAAAAAATAAAGGGAAGTATTCCGCTATAGATAAGATGTTAGCGACATTTCATATTTTGCTTGTATAAATAAATAACAGACAATTTCTTTGATAATTTTTCTGAACGACCCGTTCTAAAGACTTGAGTAATCAACTTGGTCCACTAAACTATCTTTAGTTAATGTTTTTTCATAGTTCGCGCATCTCTACTTATTTTGTTTTCGATTTGACGTAAATAGGACATATTTTTAAACTGATGAGTTCCAGAACTTTATTCATATCTTTGGCTTTAAACCGATTTAAAATTACCTGTGAATAATTAATTTTCTTTAAAACCAACCAAAACTTTACTGAAGGTCTAAAATAAATGATACAATGGCTTAACACTTTATGCAAACGCTCCTTCCAGCATATTTCTGGGGTCATATGGCCCTTTGCGGAGTCTGATCGAGTTTTAATAAGACTGTTTCGATTCTTTCGTCATTTCATATCCCTTTGACAACTGTGTCAACTTCTATAAATTTAATTTTAAGAGGATATCACCCTGTTTCTTTTTAGCTTAAAACTTTTAACGTGGGAGTTGACCGAAGTCAAGTTTTAAACATGTTTTTTAGTCATTGCTAAAAAATACCACATTTTGTGTGAACATTTGGGGTAAAGTAAACGGAAGCGATTTTTGTTATCAAATTTATTTAACCTAACAAAAATATATATATATTCACTCGATAAGGTTTAAGTTTTGCCATAGCTTCCATTCGCTGGTCTGTGGATAATCGTTTTCCAATTCTTTCGCCGATTTCTTTTATAATTGAGGTAAAGAGCCTTATGCTTAAGCTGGTGCGAAATGATTTTTTTTTTCTTTGATGATTAGCTTACTCTGTTAGTTTAAGCAGAAGGAATCCATTCATTGATTTTTGGAGGAAAATGAGAAGTTTTTGGTATATTTAATTTTAATTTGATTTTTGATCTTCAGAATGTCGGATTTTCAACGAATTTGTTCAACATTATTTTTTGAGCAGGCATTTCCAACACGAATAAAACTGTCAACTTCAAAGCCAGTGCTATGAAATTTAAATCTCATAATGGTAGATCTATTGTCTAACGATCTGCATTGCAACTTTTTAATACATTGAAACAATTGCTGTACAGGAATTGCTGGAACGCGTACCGATTTTGAGTGAACAATGCTTTAAAAGGGGGAGCGGCACGCCCCATGGACCTGGAATATTTTATCAGCTATAACTCCGGAACTATAAGTCGCTTGAACTTGAAATTTCGTACGCAGTCATTTTAATGGTAGGTACTTATATTAGGGTATATATAAATGAGTTTGGAAAAGAGGCCGTGGCACGTCCAATAGGTATGGAATTTTATATCAGCTATAACGTCGGAACTATAAGTCCCACGAACTTGAAATTGGGTATGCAGATATATCAATGGTAGGTGCTTATATATAAATGGGTTTGTAAAAGGGGGCGTGGCACATCCCATAGGCGTGGAAAATTTTATCAGCTATAATTTCATAACCATAAGTCAAATGAAATTGAAATTTGGCACGCAAACCTATCTATGGTAGGTGTATCTTAATATATAAAAATTCCGTGTCACTGTGTTCGTTTACGCTAATCTCCGAAACCGCTTAACCGATTTCAATGAAATTTTGTGGGTGTGTATTGTTGGTTCCAACTTAAAAGCATCATGCTTATCTAATATATAAGAATCGAACTCTTCCTACACGGCTCGACCGATCTTTATGAAATTTTTGTGTTATATATGGTAGGTATGGGAATCGGATGTAAAGCATATTTCATACCGCTAGGTGCGGGGGGCGTGGCACCTCCCAAACAAACCGAAATTTTCATACTGCGTATCTCGGAAAATGTGCATGGAAGAGGTCTCGAACTTGGTATGGAGATATATGAAAGCAATCGCATACTCATGCAGATAAATTGTGGTTATCGGAAAAGGAGGCGTGGCGCTATCCATATACATCGAATTTTTCATAATGGATATCTCTGGATGTGTTCATGGAAGAGTACTGGAACTTGGTATGTGCAAGATATATGCATAAAATGCGAGTGATCACGAAGATAAGTTGGGGAAAATGGTATAGAGATATATGAAATCAATCCCATGCTCTTAGAGAAAATTGGGGCTATTTGAAAAGGGTACGTGGCGCCTTTCAAACGCACTGAAACTATTGCGTATTTTTGAATGCATGTACAGTTTTGCTAAGTTATTTAAGACGGCAAATATGCCTTCTGACAACCAGCAAACCGTAATATTAGAAGACAAATGCGTCACTAAAAATCATGAACGTGAACTCTTGGTGAAAATGTTGGACCAAAATGTTTCAATACAAAAAATTTATTTTGGGCGGGACGAAGTTCGCCGGGTCTGCTCGGCTGAACCGATTTCAATTCCGTAAAAAGTAATTTTTTTAGACCTTCTGTGTGTAAGGTTTTTCGATTTAAAAAAGTTTGAATTTTTTGTTGTTGTTGCCGAGAAATGAAGAATGCTGAGACGTCACGATTTCACAATTTCATAGCTTTTTGTACATTAAATGTCACTAAACTACTATACGGCTCGACCGATTTAGTTCATATTTGGAACATATATCACCACCATGAAAGGAAATATGTCTACCAAAAATTTGTTCGCTAGGTGGCGCTGGGGTCAGGATATTCCTAAAAATTGGTCATATTTAGAATACAATTTAGCCAATTGAAGAGAAATATTTGGACTTAAAACTTACACGATAGGTGGCCCTGTGGCCGAGATATCCCCAAAAATTTGTTTACGCAAAGAGAAGTATGTATATATCTATTATATATTTGTGGAAGTATGTATGTACGTATATATGTTTGTGCCAGGTTGCAGCCTAAACGGACCGACAGAATCGAACGAAATTTCGACAGAGTATTGCCATGACAACGGGCCTATAATAGGGTGAAAAAAATTCGGATTAGGCAAGGAGGCGTGGCACCGCCCATAGGCGTGAAATTTTTAATCAGCCCTAACTTCGGAACCATAAGTCACATGAACTTGAAATTTGGTATGTAAACATATTGGAGGTGTTTAGAGTAAAGTATATAAAAATGAGTTTGTAAAACAGGGATAAATATGTTTTCGTCGATTATATCACTTGGATATTTAAAACTGTGTCTTTATTAAACCTTACAATTTTGAAATGGAAATATTAAATGGTTTTTTTTGTGGATCCCGTGATGCTGTTAAACGAAAAATGTTCATTCTTTATGAATAAAACTTTTTCCGAAATAAACATTCTACCGGAAAAGTGCAGCTACACTTGATTTAAAAGACTCGAGAGAGTTCAGAAAAATTATGTACGCTTTGCTCTCCACTCTCTAAATTTTGCGGATCCGATTGCCCCGTATAGTTCTAGTCTTCTCATAAACCTTAAATCGTTAAATAGTAGGCGAATTATTCTCGCGCTCACATTTATATTCGATATAATAAGCGGTGCGATTGATTCTCCTTATCTATTTGAGCATATTCACTTCAATATTCCCGTTAGGAGCCTTCGAAATCATGATATCTTTTTTCTGGAACGAGTAAGAACTACTTATGCTTCTAACTCTCCCATTCTAAGGGCTATGAAAGAATTTAACTTGCTCTCAAAGTCTTGTACGATTGACTTTTCGTTAACGAAATCTAACTTGAAGTTATTATTAAATGAAATGTTTATGTAGTTATTTATAAGCAGGGAACGGATTTTATGGAAATTGCCTTTTTTCTGCTAAAGAGATAAGAGTATATTCGATTAAGAATGTCCACGATTTAGCTTTCCCTGATTCCATATATACACATTTGATGTTGCCTTTTTTGCCTTTTTTTAAGATATTTGCCTTTTTCGGCATTTTCTACCTTTAAAAAAGTAATTATTGCATTTAAAATTGTTTTTTTTAAGATTAAAAAATATACACATGCCCATGCGACTTATAGAAGCGCATTGGTGTTGGAAAAATTCAAAGCCGTTTTCTCAGCTAACGTAGGCTTGGAGACAATAAGGGGTGTGGATAAAATTGTAAAGGGCGAGGAAAACGCCCTTATTCCTGATAATATGAACATTTCAAACGTTCCATATTTAAATTGGGCTCCACTTGTATCAACTTACGTCGAGCGCACATTTAGTACATTCAAGGCTTTTCTTCGCGAAAATCGAATAAAAATGCTGCCAGAAAAACTTCAAAATGTATATTGTGGTTCAATGTTACTACAACTATACAGATTAAAATTTTATGAGTTAAAAACTGGAAAGGATAAAATAGTCAAAGATTCAATGTACAAATTTTTCATATAATGAAACTAGTTCATAGGTTTTCTCTTTTTACTTGTAATATAAATATTTCTAAAATAAATGTATTTTTTGATTGTCCTTCGTATTTTCTGTCTTTTTTAGTGTCTTATTTTGCTTTTTTTGCAATACCTAGTGCCTTTTCCTGCCTTTTTCGCTATTTTATTTTGCCTTTTCCAGCCTATTTCGTTATTTTATTTTGTTTTTTATAGGTTTTTAGGTCCTAAAAATCCGTTCCCTGTTTATAAGTATCTAATAGTCTGTATGAAATCTTGCATTTCTAGATTATACTAAATAAATAAATTATTATTGTGCCGCTATGTGTGGTCTGCCGTTATCTTGCATACATGAATACAAACACACATTGCATATATATGAAGTATGGATGTTGCGAATGTGGAACTTTAGACATCTGCGGATGCGAATGCAGATGTCAAGTATTTTTAAGAATTAAGGTGAGTAAATTAGGTGATTTAGGTAAATACAAAATGGAAAGGTTAGTAATTTTTAATAATGTTTTTTTAGTACTTGAATTTAAAATTGAAACATTGTATTCAATAAAAAAACTCTTTAGAGGGTCGTAAATCAGACCTGCGCCACTATATAACTCTACCCGCTCGAGACGACAAACTTGAAAAGCTTGAAAATTGATAAAATTTTAAATACTGTTCGATAGACGCTGCACCTGTTGAGAGGGCTTTCAGTTATATTTATTTTTCTTTATTGCGGTGCAATAATTCCTTTTTAAGAATTGCATCGGGACTGCGAATGTCGAATGTATCCTCCTGACTTTCATCTCCACAATCTAGCATCATGGCAAGATCGTTGTTTAAACACCATAGTTTTCCAAAGAATTATTCATACTCATTCTTTTGGTTGTTTCGGAATTTGGAACCTCTAATGTCATCAGTGCTTTTCGATTTTAGTTTTTGTAATGCATTTTTAATCCTTTCTCCGGTGACTGGCCAGATATACGTTTTATCAGTGCACTTGCACAATATTCCAGGGACCGAAAATAACAGTTTTTTTACGAGTCAAACTTGGCCTAGTATTTTTTATTCCGAAATAAACGAATACTATATACAAACCGCTTATCCAAATTCAACAAATTTGCTATCATATGAAATATAGCTTTTAAACAGTAATAATGAACGAAGGTTACCACCTCTATTTATATTTCTTTTTATAATTTAATACTAAAGGAATTCATTTACCTGACCCAAGGTTTGTTCTATAGTATTTAATTAAAATTTTTTATTGAAATATTTTTCAATATTTAAGTCCTCTTTCATTTGATACCAAACTTGTTTAATTTAGATAAGGGTTTGTTTATTATCCGGAAAGGACTTTAATTTCGGAATAAAAAAATATTTGGCCAAGTTTAACTCGTAAAAAAATTACTGTTATTTTCGGTAAGTAAGATTGAGGAGATAACCGTCTTCATGTGTCGGCATGGTATATTGATAGCTGCGGTCCAAGAGACAAGTTGCACAGCAATTCAACTTTGTTACCGTGCAGTATCGTCTTATCGAAGCAGACATCGACCATAGGGATACCACCCTAGAATGTCAGGGCATTGCTATCCGGTCAGGCGATGTTGAGAACCACGATCTTTGGCACTCAAGCCTGTCAAACGATCGTAGGGGAACTGTCTTGGCTGAGCAGATAGACGATTCGACATTCTGCATAATGAACGACGACGCACCCACCAGCTGCAGCTCGCCAGACATAACAATAGTCAGCTCTGGTCTGATAAACAGCATATCATGGCGACCTATGCTCACCATCAGACCATCTGCCCATAGTCATCTCGATCGATAAACCAACCGACTTTGCTACCGCGGAGCACCGAACATATATCAACTTCTCCAAAGATGATTGGAAAAGCTTCGCGGAATTTACTGAAAAGACCTTCGCTGCTCTCCCTATACCAACCGACGTCCACCGACGTGAACGTAAGTTCCGCAGGGCTGTCACCGCTGCTGCTGCTCACTTCGTTCCGGCAGGATGTATCACCGACCCACGTCCAAATTTCCCTGTTGAAGCGGCTGTTCTAGCCGATGAGCGTGGCCGATCCCAGAGATCCCCGTATCAGGGATCTCAACGCGGAGATTCGGCAACTAGTAAACGTACATAAGCGGAAAAAGTGGGAAGAGCATCTGAAGACCTGTAACTTCACCTCGTGTGAGTAAGCTTTGGTCAACCGTGAGGTCACTGTCCAATCCGACGAAGGACGACGACAGAGACGAAATTTCTTTCGGCGACCATGCTTCGTCGGACCCGGAGCGATGCGCGAGCTGTTTTAGTCGACAGTTCATACTGTATCCTCCGGTGGACAAAGCCAAGCGTCGAATGACCAGAAGGCTGCACAAACTGCCAACAACCTGTGCCCCCTTGCTTTCACTTGCGGGGCCAAGTCATGGGTCCCGACGGAATATGCATGCTGATGCTGAAAAATTGGGGTCCTGCGAGAGTAGCGTACCTAACGGAGGTCCTCAATTTGTCTATGGCCACTCTCATCATCCCAGACATCTGGAAGGTGGGGAGAGTGGTCCCACTGCTCAAACCGGGGAAAACCCGCCAACAAAGGAGATTCGTATCGACCGATAACGCTCCTTTCGCAAGTAACCAAGGCACTTGAGGCCCTGCTGCTCCCGTATTTCACGAACCACCTGACCCCAGCGAAGCATCAGCATGGTTTCCGTAAAGTGCACAGTACAACAACAGCACTTAACGCCATAAACACTCAGATAACTCGTGGCCTTAACCGTAACCGTACCTGTGAGAGAACGATTCTAGTAGCGTTGGGCCTTTCAAAGGCTTTTGACACTGTCAGCCATTCCACGCTACTAGAAGATATAGAGGCTTCCCCTCTACCACAGAGGCTCAAACGGTGGTCGGGAAATTATCTGAGTGGTCGACACTCGTCGGGGTTCCACAGGGTTGTGTCCTATTCCCGCTACTGTTTAACTTTTATATTTCAAAGCTCCCTCAACCACCAGAGGGAGTCTCGATGGTCTCCTATGCCGACGATTGCTCGATCATGGCGACTGGGAATGGAATTGATAACCTGTGTTCGAAAGTAAACGGGTACCTCTCTGACCTTTCTCGCTTCTTCTCCGCGGAAATGTGCAGCCCTCTCCCCTACGAAATACTCTGCGACCTTGTTCACCACCTGAGCGAAGGAGGTCAGGCTACCGCTGGGAATTCACGTCGATGATACACCAATTCCGACGGTGAATAATCCTAAAATACTCCGGGTAACATTCGACAGCCTGCTCTCCTTCTCTGCGCACGCAACCGCTATTGTCAACAAAGTACAGAGCGGCAACAAAGTCCTCAAATCGCTAGCCGGCAGTACCTGGGGCAAAGACAAAGAAACGTTGCTGGCAAGATACAAGGCAATATGCCGGCCGGTTTTAAACTACGCAGCACCAGGCTGGTCGCCGGCGTCTAGTAGGACGCAGTGGATGAAGTTAGAGACAGCACATAACACCGCACTCAGGACAGCGACCGGATGCCTCCTGATGTCAGCCGAACACCACCTCCATGACGAGACGAAAATGCTCCCAATTAGGGAGCATAACATAATGCTATGCAAGCAGTTTCCGGTTGGGAGCCACAGAGCTTTTTGCAGAGGAGCCCTTGCCTAGGCACGTTGGGAGGTATCTCTACGAACTGACGGACGACGTCCACAGGTTCATAAAGCAGCCTCTGGACCCGTCAGCATACCGACAAGCCCTGAACGGCATTCACAGGGACTCAGCCTCGAGTTATGTAGACTCTAGACCTGTGAATGCCGTTCTAGGCACACAAACACCGGACATTGACAAGACGGAGCTCCATCTGCCTCGGGAGACAAGAGCAACAATAGCCCAATTTCGCTCTGGCTACTGCAGCAGGCTGAACTCTTACCTGAGTAGGCTAAATGCGGATGTGCCGAAGTCGTCGAAGCAGTCGTATTCCAATTGCGAGCTTAAAATGCGGACGGATTCAGATTTGGTTCCGAGTCCAGACGAATTCTGATAATAGACTTTAATTTTACGGCTATTTGAGATAGATTGCGTTTTTATTTCTTTTGTAGCACTTGAGGATCCTTTTGAAAAAAATCAAAAGGCCTAATCGCGACGTTATCCGACGAAAGCAATTTGTCGTAATGGCATACCGGAACACCAAGCTTAAAACTTACGCGCTTGAGAGCTCTCAAATCGGAACCTTTCTTCACAAGCAAAAAGCAATTAATCTGATCTTTATCGATACCAGCGTACTTTGCTGCATACTGAATGATACTACAGTAGATACAAACGAAGAAAGATATAGCCATTTTAAGCGAACCACAACTTCAAGTTCTGAGTAAGCATTAGTTCCAAACACAAACGGTTTCTGTTTTTTATGCGTGCGTTTTTTAGCCACAGTTAACCACTGTGCATTGTGTATCGGAGGCGAAACCTTCGCTAGCACAGGGAGCATTACAAGCCGCTGGCGAAGCAGCAGCAGAAAACGAAGAAAACCCGGTTTTAGAAGCAGCGAACACAGGCAAACCAGTATTATTAGCAGGAGCAATAGAAGAAATGTTTTCAGCAGTAGTATGAGCAGTCAAACCAGTATTATTATCAAGAACAACATAAACGATATTATCAGCAACAACAGCATCAGTAGCTGGCACACTACCAGCAGCATCACAATCACGGAAATTAGCTTTACGTGTTTTTGCAATAGGAATAGCAACAATGTCACTTATTTTAGATTTTGAACGCGTAATAATTCTTTTCTCACTGATAGCAGGTGGCAGTGTAATAGAGTTATCACTTGCTGGATCAATTAAAGACACAAATATGCTTTTAAGTTTATCCAAGTCCGAAATCGCATTTAAAATTTTGTCCTTAAGTCCACACTGGGCCATACAATTAGCACAGAGAGACATTTTGCGAAATGAAAACTAAAACTTATTATGTTTGTGCGCAGAGCAAAAGAAAAAGCACGTCCGAACTAGACAATAGTCGTACAGACTTGGACAATTTTTGTCAGAAGATGGGTGATCACTAGAACAATTGGCACAAAGATTTTTTGTGCAGACTTCCGGAGCATGTGGTGGTAGGCTGCAGATACTACAGACTGTGTTACTTGAGCATCTTTTCTGCATATGACCCAATCGCTGGCAGTTCTTGCAGCGCATTGGGTTCGGAATGTAAGGCCGTCTGTACCTTAACTTTGTACTTAACTGACTCAGGGAGGCGGAAAAGGTCAAAAGTAAGAGCCACATTCGGATTTTGGCATCCGAGGGCGAAGGTTGATAGTCGCGTAGTAAAATCTCTGAAAGTGTACTGTACCCACCTTAAACTATGAAGTAATATAAAATAAAAGACACAAAACAATTTTATTTACTTATTTATTAATTTATTTACAGTCTACAGAATTCAATTCTTACAGACTAATTAGAACTATTAAAATAATTAATTAAATTGCATAAACCAATTTAATTTAAACTTATTAATATTCAGATCAAAATCAATTAAACTTGAGTATGTATTACAAAGCCTAACACATCTAGAAATTGGTTCATTATCAACATAATTGGTAGAGTGCGTCGTACATTCAAATAGCCGATTATTCCTCAGGTTTCGCGGTGGAATATATAATTTGAGCAACTTTGCAAGATACGTACAAATAATGCGTCCATTAATAATATTGTATATAAAAATTATAGAAAAATACGTTCTCCTGTCATGCAAGGATTGGAATCCAAGTAACTTCCGCCCCTCAATATAAGAGGAGAGGAAACTATGCCACAATAACTTACACAAAGCGATCTTTGTGAATACCTTTCGAACGCGTTCTATTCTATTTGAATGTATGTCGTAATAGGGACTCCATATTAGAGAACAATATTCAAGGCGACTTCGGACTAGTGAAATATAGGGAGATTTCAAAGTAAATGGATCCTTAAACTCTCTGGTATTTCTTCTTATAAACCCTAGCATTACAAAAGCTTTGGATACTATATAGTCTAGCATTGCAAAAGCTTTGGATACTATATAGTCTATATGTTTCGAGAAAGTAAGTTTCGGATCAAAGATAACACCCACATCTTTCATTTCATTGTATCTGGATAATGCGCAGCTATTTAACTCGTAGTCATATACAACGTTATTATTAGCCTTCCTAGAAAATGTAAGAACGTAACACTTATTTATATTCAGTTGTAGCCGATTTAATCTGCACCATTGTACCAGCGCGTCGAGATCATGTTGTACTTTACAACTATCTGAGTAGTCGCGCACAACAGAGAACAACTTCACGTCATCAGCGAACAATAAGCAGTTAGAAAACTTAAAGCAATCAGGCAGGTCATTAATGAATAATAAAAACAGGAGTGGTCCACAGTGGGTTCCCTATGGTATACCTGACAACGCGTCGACAGTAACTCTTGATGTTGCACATCCAATTTTAACAAAGAGTTTCCTTTGGGTTAGGAAACTTGCGAAAAAATCAAGTAATTTACCACTAACACCATAGGACTCCAGCTTCTTCAAGAGAATGAAGTGGTTTACTTTATCAAACGCTTTGGAGAAGTCCGTATAGATAACGTCCAATTGCGCGCGACTTTCAAATGCATTAATTACGTGATTTGTTAATATGGCTAAATTTGTGTAGGTTGATCTGCCCGGAAAGAATCCATGTTGGCATTTAGATATCACACTATTTGCATGATCAAACAATTTAACCTAAATTATATGGTCAAACAACTTATCCAGAGTGCTCTGCTTAACTATAGGTCTGTAGTTACAGACGTCATTACGATCACCGGATTTGAAAACTGGAACAATGGTACATACCTTCCATTGGCTTAAAAAAACTCCTTTACTAAGACATTCCTGAAATAGTAGGGTAATAGGAAAGACTATTGCGTTGGAGCAATTTTTAATAAATTGCTGCGAGAAGCCTTCAGAGTCTGACTTTGAGCTCGAATTCTGTGATGAAATTGCTAACAGAACATCTTCCTCTGACACAGTGAAAGATGTGATTGTAGGCAAACGTGTAGATGTAAATGTTGGTGTTAAAAAAGTGGCTTGGTTCTCATAAACTTTCTGGAAAAATTTTTTCGAATGAATCACATGAGTCTAATGCATTTGTGGAGGTAACGCTATCATAGTGCAAACTAGTGGGGAAACCATTTGTTTTCCTTTTGGAGTCGATAAAGTGCCAGAAACTTGATGGATTAGATTTGAGGTTGGCTTCAACAGTATACATATAATGTCTAAATAAAAAACTATGGAGGCAGTCAAAATCCTTTCTCAAGCGATAGAATTTTTTTTTATGTTCTTTAAATTGCAGAGTTTAGAGTTAAACCAAAATTCAAAAAAATTATTTAACGCTACGTAATCCGCCATAAGGTAGTCATGCTCTTCTAAAAGATTGATCTCATTATTTTGAAATGTGTAGAAATTAATTCTAACAAAGATCGCCTTATGGTGAAAGCTATTACAAGATAATTTTAAATCATTGGAAGAAAATACTAAATCCAGTATGCTTCCGTTATCATTTAAAATCGCGTTGTGCTGATTAAAGCCATAAGATAACGAGGTACTGATGAAATGGTTGGCGATGTCAGATCCGAAGTTATGCGGAAGTAAATTATTACCACGGTAAGACCAAGATATATTTGTTAAATTAAAATCACCAAAAACAATTATTTCATCGGAGTCTTTGCCAATATTGATGATATGAACCAGATTTTCTAAATGTTTTTGATAAATCTCAATGGCGCGTATTCATAGTCCCGCAACTCAGTCGAAACTAACAAAGTTGCAACTTAAATTTAAGTACCAACTTAAAATTGACCTCTATTCATAGTCGCATTGCAGACTTCTACTAAGTAGTTTCGACTTAGTTTACGATATAGCAAAACGAGTGTGAAAATGTATCGATTTTTCTTTACGATATTTTGGAAAAATTACATTTTTATTAAATAATATCAAGTTTGATCATCCGTTTATGAAATTTTTGTTTTCATTGCATGATTATGCAAAAGAACAAGGTATCATTTTCTCGTTAATTGTGTGAAATAGCCAGAACAACCGCAGTGATGTGAAGTCGATGTTTATCGAAAGCATGCTGTGAAACATACAAATAGTAGATATCTAAATGTTATGCACAAATTTACTTTAAAAGAACTAGCGTGAAACTGACTTATTATTTGAAAATTTATCTAAATTATTCCAATTATAAAATTGTGATGTATCTTTATTCGAATTGTAACACGCATTTAATTTCATCTTCCGATTAAAATGGATCGATCTTTGTAAATTTTAATTGGAGTTTATTCAATATTATCAAAATCACCCTTAATTTGATAAAATACTTCTTCCTAGTTACGACTTAGTTGCAGCTGCAGCCGAAACTAAAATTTAAGTTGGTACTTAGCCAGAAAAGTCGAAACTAAGGCGACTATGAATAGCTTTAGTTGTGACTTAGAATAGTTTCGACTTGTTGAGTACTAAATATGCCTATGAATATGCGCCAATGTTACTATATGGAGGAATATATGAAAGTATTAATATTAATGATTTATTATATGAAAACTTAATCCTAACGCAAATTTGATCAAGAAAGTCATCAACTAGATCAAATGTAATTAAACTGCTGTACAAATCCGCTCTTACAGCAAGCATGACACCGCCACCTTTTTCATAACCCGTAGCGGTAGAGCTACGATCCTTTCGGTATACGTTATAGTTGCGAGCAAATAATTCGCTGGAGGAGATGTTGTTATTGAACGATGTCTCAGTTATGGCCAAGAAATCATATTCAAGCAATGATGTGCGGCGATAAAACTGAGATGATTTTGCTCGCATTCCGCTTACATTTTGAAAATAAAGCGAATATTTCGAATCAGAGAAATTGGTAACAAGACACGGTTGAGCCGACGACGCTAAGTGGACTGCGGTGTCCCCCCTTGCTTTTGAAAAAATTTAAACGGCCGCACTGTCACATTAGCAGGTCAGATTGTGGAGTTAAGTAGCTTACTATAGTACATAGAAGAGATTCCAAGCTTAAAATTTACTCTTTTCAAAGAGTCAGCACACACATCTTTCTTAACAAGCACATAGCAAGAGATAGCTGCTGATGGGATCGACGAATGTTTAGAGACATATTTAATAATATGCTCCGCAGTTACTGAAGACTTAAACGACGACAAATGCAACCAATTCATGGGAGAAGCAACTGCTAACTCCGCACTCGGGTTACATCCAATAATAATCCATGATACAATAATACAAGGTGTTATCAGTTGGCAACTTCTCGCTCTAATTCCGCCATATTGACTACCTTACGTGAAACAGTGTTACTTCTTTCACTATTCTTTGCCCAATAATATAGTTGAATGCTTTTTATTTTTTCTCAGTATACACACTTTGTTTTCTTAAAAAGGTATTTTATCTTATTTTATTTCATTTCATAACGAATATACTATAAAAAAGCAAATTTTGTTAAGGAGAAAATGTGAAATTTTATATTTTTCTCCCATATGGGGATTTAATTCTTCCCGTTTTTCTTCTCATTCTACTGAGCTAAGGTAGTGTCAAATCGAGCTGTCACAACTGATACCACCTTGTATTATTGCACCATGATAATAATCTTTCGCTGTTTAGCTTTCGCGTGTGGACATTTGTTGTTATTACTGATTTTGTTACCAGCATCGAGAGACAGGGAACTAGAAGCAGCAGAAGAGGCTGCAGTAGCTGCGGCAGCAGCAGCAGCATACGTGAGAGAACCGGCACCTGTTACGCTCTCAACACTATTGTTGGTCACATTTGCATTCGTAGTAGCGGGACACGAAAGAGCGGCGTTTGGAATTGGGCTCACCGCATAATTGCTGTCGGTAGAATATGTGTTAGCAGCACACGAAAGAGCGCCATCGACATTTGAAGGTTGTAAACATATTTGATCGGCCGTCACAGTAGATGTTGACAATGAAGTCAAAGAGTCATTAGGCGGTAGGTTATTAATTTTTAACCGACTTCCAAAAAAGGAGGAGGTTATCAGTTCGTCGCAGTATTTTTTTTTTTTTTATGTATTATGTTACCGCATAACTTTGGACCACGTCAACCGATTTCGATAATTCTTTTTGCATCGGAAAGGTAGTGTCTAAGAGGTGGTCCCATACTAATCTGGTTAAGATCCGATCAGCGGATCATAAGATATATATATATATATATATTTTTTTTTTATATGAGAGTTGAAGTCGGTTTTTTTTGCTAAAAATTACTTGTGTTATTTCCACCCGCATTAACCACTGAATTCATCTGTCAGGAGAGCGTGTATTTTTCATAGGCGAATTTGCACCAGACCGTTTTGTTGTCACACCACTAGGTTTCAATGCACTCTTCACTGCACTAGCTGTTGAATCGAGTCAGTGGTGTCACTGACCTTAGATTGAGAGCGTGTTTGGATTCTATTGGATTTGTTATCACCTTCACCCAAACTTCCAGGGTTTATGTGAATGTTTGCAGCAGAATTGGAAAAGTTTTTTAACATGCTCAAATGTTTCAAAGCATCACTATGTTCGCTTTAGAGAACGTTGGTTAATTGTTGATACAATTGTCACACGTATACAACGCGTTCTTATTGTTTTTTAGCAGATTTAAGCAACTAGAATTTAATTTAGCACATCTATTATGGATACTGTTCTTGCATATGCCACAACAAATAAACTCAGCATCGCACTGAGTATTGCATTTAACACAGTTCGTCATGACGTAAGCAAGTGCATATACATATGTCCATGTGTATGTAGCGAAATATATTAGAAACTTTTAACAGAATAGGCAAAAACAGGACGAATAAAAAACGCGTACGCACCTGACGACGACTACTTTTGATTGCTTTGTGACAAAGGCCTTGTGTGTGGGCGCGAGTGTGTGCTTATTAATAGCATTTTAACTTTATTAATTCATTTTTGCGTCGCGTTAATTGAAACATAAATTTGTTACACCAAACTTGAGGTCAGGTAAATCTTGGCTAAATAGTGGTTTCATTAAAACAAAATTCCATAGTGCCGGTTGAAAAAAAAGAAAGCTGCCTCTTAAGGCGAGCAAAGAAAGATGGGCGAGCAAAGAAGATGGCGTCGTCGACTTCGTGGTCGGCGACGTCTGAGGCAGTCTTATGCATTTGAAGGGTGTGTTAAAAAAAATTTTAAATAACAAAGATGTAACTAATTTTTATGAGCTCGCCAGCGGTGGAGGGCTTATACAAATAAAACCCAAAGGTAGCGCGAAAAATGACGTGTGTGCTGAAAATGGCGGGAAATATTTAGAAAATGATGAATATGTCGGGAATAATGTAGAAAGAGCTAAAAGTGGCGGGAAAAATCTAGAAACAGAAGGTAGCATGGAATATGAGAATTTTCCAGAAAGCGAGCAGTCGCGAAAAGCTCCGTTAGCCGTAGTTAACGAAAGCCAACAAGTAAAAGGAAACGAAAATGAAAATGTACAAAAGACAGTGCTGTACCCGCAAACATTTAAAGGGCAAATTTTCGTTTTGGTGAATTCATCTGAATGCACCAATATTAAAAATGAAAAAATAACCACAGGGTTAACTCTGCTGAGTCAAATCAAAGATATGCACCACAAAGATGTTGAATATATTTATGCTTTAGGTAAAACACTATATAAAGTAACTTTCAAAAATACTTATGCGGCGAACACTTTTGTTCTTGATGACAAACTACTAAAAAGAGGCCTGAAACCCTTCATTCCACGCCCTGCACTCGAAATATATGATATGGTTAGAGTTGTACCCATATGTTTCGGTGAATCTGATGTTTTAAATAATGCCATATCCAGTATTCCTATCAGGTCTGTCAGACGCTTTACGCGTAAGGACCCTGCTACCAATGAAACTAGCTTAAAAATAGGATTTTCGGGCAATGATATTTCCAAGCAAATTATATACGAATATACAAATCTTGATGTAGATGTTTATATACCTCCTTTGAAGCAATGCAACAGTTGTGGGAGACTAGGTCCATACCATTCCCACGAAAGCCGGTTCTACCCGACCAAGGGCTGTTGTTTCGGCGATCTAACCCCGTTTAGGTCGGCGAAGTATCTCAGAAGTTGTCCGTCCATAGGGCTACATTCACTACGTATTCTCCTACTCAGGGCTGGCATCGAGTCAAACCCAGGGCCAGAAACCTACACCTGCTGTGTATGCCGGAGACGATTACACCACAACTCCACCTCAGTCAAGTGTAATGCCTGCGAGGGGTGGAGTCACCTCAGAGTCTGCTCGGGACTACGGACACATAGACAGTAGACCACGTCGTACGTGGCCCCCTGTTGCTCAAACAGAGCAGCCTCCACGGCTAACCACCGTCCGCCCGAGCAGCCTCACACACTCACACAGCAGCCGCACACAATCACCACAACACAACAACATAATAACACCACAGACCGTACCACAGCCACTACAAACCACATAACATACACAACCGCACCACCACCCGCACGACGCCGCTAACAACTCCTGGTTCCCCCTACAATCTGCGCGGTATGTCAGACCAGGATATTCCGTAATGTGACATCAGTCAAGTGCAACACCTGCCTTGGCTGGTGCCACTTTAGGGCATGCTCAGGTCTGCGTACCACGCGAGATTGGACTGGGAACTTCGAGGGCCCGTGTTGCGCTGCTCGGTCGCAGACCCCGAATGCGACGCCCCCCGCCACCACAACAGGGCGGCAATCACCACAGCAGCACACACAGCCAACGGCGGCAAGAACATACACTTCACTTACACCCCACATCACGACACGTCTCCCGAACCACATGAAGCTCCTTCAATTTAACTGCAACGGGCTACAGAGCAAGATTGAGGAGATAACCGTCTTCATGTGTCGGCAAGGTATATTGATAGCTGCGGTCCAAGAGACAAGTTGCACAGCAATTCAACTTTGTTGAATTGCGCCGGGTACAACGTGCACCGTCGAGATCGCGAGCGGGATAATGGTGGTGGCTTAGCGTTCATTACGCACCACACCGTGCAGTATCGTCTTATCGAACCAGACATCGACCGCAGGGATACCACCCTAGAATGTCAGGGCATCGCTAACCGGTCAGGCGATGTCGAGCTCGAAATATTTAACATATACATACCCCCTGTCACCTGCTGCCCGGCAGGATATCACCCTGATATAGGTGCGCTCCTCAGAGGTGAAAACCGTATGGTAGTAGGTGACTTTAATGCGCACCACGATCATTGGCACTCAAGCCTGTCAAACCATCGTAGGGGAACAGACTTGGCTGAGCAGATAGACGATTCGACATTCTGCACAATGAACGACGACGCACCTACCAGGATTATGGGTAACTGCAGTAGCTCGCCAGACATCACAATTGTTAGCGCTGGTCTGATAAACAGCATAACATGGCGACCATCTCGATAGATAAACCAACCGACTTTGCCTCCGCCAAACACCGGACCTATATCAACTTTTCTAAAGCTGATTGGAAAGGTTACGCGGAGTTTACCGAAAACACCTTCACAGCGCTCCCCACACCAACCGACGTCCATCTCGGTGAACGTAAGTTCCGCAGGGCTGTCACTGCTGCTGCAGCTCGTTTCATACCGGCAGGATGTATATCGGACCCATGTCCAAACTTCCCTGCCAAAGCGGCTGTTCTAGCCGATGAGCGTGATAGCCTTCGTTAGGCCAATCCCGGAGATCCTTGTATCAGATATCTCAACGCGGAGATTCGGCAACTAGTAAACGTACATAAGCGGAAGAAGTGGGAGGAGCATCTGAAGACCTGTAATTTCACCTCTGGTGTGAGCAAGCTTTGGTCAACCGTGAGGTCATTGTCTAATCCGACGAAGCACGACGACAGAGTCGAAATTTCCTTCGGCGACCATGCCTCGTCGGACCCGGAGCGATGCGCGAGCTATTTTAGCCGGCAGTTCCTACTGCATCCTCCGGTGGACAAAGCCAAGCGTCGAGTGACCAGAAGACTGCACAAACTGCCAACAACCTGTGCCCCCCTTGCTTACACTTGCGGTGAAGTTCAGGTGGCCATCGGGAAGGCGAAAGCCTCCAAAGCCATGGGGCCGACGGAATATGTATGCTGATGATGAAAAATTTGGGTCCTGCGGGAGTAGCGTACCTAACGGAGGTCCTCAACTTGTCAATGGCCACTCTCATCATCCCAGACATCTGGAAGGTGGGGAGAGTGGTCCCACTGCTCAAACCGGGGAAACCTGCCACAAAAAGGAGATTCTTATCGTCCGATAACACTCCTTTCCCCGGTAGCGAAGACACTCGAGGCCTTGCTGCTCCCGTACTTCACAAACCATCTGACCCCAGCGAAGCATCAGCATGGTTTCCGTAAAGTGCACAGTACAACAACAGCACTTAACGCCATAAACACTCAGATAACTCGTGGCCTTAACCGAAACCGTCCCTGTGAGAGAACGATTCTAGTAGCGTTGGACTAGTCAAAGGCGTTTGACACCGTCTGCCATTCCACGCTACTCCTCTCCATTCCTCCTCTCTCCCACAGAGGCTCAAACGGTGGTCGGCAAATTATCTGAGTGGTCGACATTCGTCGGTAATGTTTAGAGACAAAACGAGTAAGCAGCGAAAAATAACACACGGGGTTCCTCAGGGTGGTGTCCTTTCCCCGCTATTGTTTAACTTTTACATTTCAAAGCTCTGGTGGTGAGGGAGTCTCGATTGTCTCTTATGCCGACGATTGCTCGATCATGACGACTGGGAATGGAATTGATGACCTGTGTTCGAAAGTAAACGGGTATCTCTCCGAACTTTCTCGCTTCTTCACTGCAAAGTGTCTAGCCCTCTCCCCTACGAAATCCTCCGCGACCCTGTTCACAACCTGGACGAAGGAGGTCAGGCTACCGCTGGGGATTCACGTCGATGACACACCAATTCCGACGGTGAATAACCCCAAAATACTCGGAGTAACATTCGACAGCCTGCTCTCCTTCTCTGCGCACTCAACCGCTATTGTCAATAAAGTACAGAGCCTCAACAAGTTCCTCAAGTCGCTAGCCGGCAGTACTTGGGGCAAAGACAAAGAAACGTTGCTGGCAACATACAAGGCAATAGGCTGGCCGGTTTTGAACTACGCAGCGCCAGTGTGGTCGCCTGGGACTAGTAGGACGCAGTGGACGAATCTACAGACTGTACCGAACGCCGCACTCAGGACAGCGACAGGATGCCTCCTGATGTCGCCTGAACACCTCCTGCACGGCGAGGCGCAAATGCTCCCTGTAAAGGAGCACAATATAATGCTCTGCAAGCAGTTCCTGATCGGGAGCCACAGAAGTGGCCACCCATGCAGACAGCTGCTTGCAGAGGAGCCCTCGCCTAGGCACGTCAGGAGGCATCTATATGAACTGACGGACGAATTCCAGAGGTTCATTAAGCAACCTCTGGACCCGACAGCGTACCGACAGACCCTGAACGGCATTCACAGGGACTCAGTCTCGAGTTATGTAGACTCTAGACCTGTGAATGCCGTTCTTGGCATACCACCCCCGGACATAGACGAGACGGAGCTTCATCTGCCTCGGGAGACACGCACAACACTTGCACAACTTCGTTCCGGTTACTGCAGCAGGTTAAACTCCTACCTGAGTAGGTTGAATGAGGATGTGCCGAATGAGTGTCCGGCATGCGGAGAGACCCCACACGACTCGAAACATCTCTTTGCATGCCCGGAGAACCCGACAGCCCTAACGGCCTTGTCCCTGTGGACAAACCCCACAGAAGCTGCACGCTTCCTAGAACTTGACGACAACGACTGAGATACCAACCGTCCTGGGCGGGGTTGTTGTAGCCGCTACAACTACAACAACAACTAGGTCCATACCCAGATGTCCTGCAAATCAAAAATTAGATGTATCAAATGTGGCAAAAATGAGTGCAGATTGCATTCTATGTGGAAATAGTGGCCATACAGCAAAAGATAAGCTCCGCTGCCCTCATTAAGAAAAGGAAGATGTCACATAAAGAAGTTCTGGATACTTATTATCCAAAAAACAACAATAGATTCAGAATTTTTGAGGAGGACGAAACTACCTTTCCTTCAGTCTGCGATCAGACTGGTGAAACGATAAATAAAGATTTTAATATAAATCGCAATCTAACAAAAAAATCGTATAGCTGTTCTTAAAAAACGTCAGGTTAGACAAGAACCAGCTCACACAAGATATCCTCTAATAATTCCTCTTTCCTTGAAAATGAAGATCTTGCAATATAATATTCAATCTATAAAAGCAAATATAGATTCTCTAGAATTTTACATCAACAAATATTAATTCGATATTGTATGCCTTAATGAAATTTTTCTTACAACCAACTCTTCCCATAGGAGGTTAATTGGCTACAATATGATTAAAAAATAGCGTACTGATGGGTATGGGGGTATGGCAATTGCCATAAAACGCAACATCAAATATAAAAAAGTAATGTTTAAGTCTGATTTTGATACACTAATGATTGAAACGCTCAACCTTAGTTCAAATGTTTTTCTAATAGTCTTAGAGCTTCCAACGTTTTCGAGGGTGAATTCCAGAACAGCTGGTTTTTTGATATGACTGCAATTTCCATATCCCTAATATTCATATCTGTGATAATAGTATGTTACCTGACAAAAAATTAAATATGACAATTGAGAGCATAAAGACCCATCATACTATGATTTTAAACAGTTATAAATTAAAGAGGTTTTTATATTCTGTATAGTGATGCCTTCCTGACTGAAAATAACACCGGTTGTGGAATTTTTTACTCCCAAAATTCTGATCATTTATTCTGTATTGATTTTAAGTCTTCATCAACTTTTGGAGCGGTTCATGCCATCAATGAAGCAATTAGCATTGCCATCAAAGATAAGCAGGATAAGGTTGTTATATTCACTCTCTTGCCATATATTAAAAAATACTCAAACAAAAAATTCGACTGCACAACAAATCCATAAAAATATACTTGCCCCACGCCATGTGGGCATTCTGGGGAATGAAAGGGCAGATGAACTAGCTAAAAAAGCCAGTATAGAAGGTTCCTCTTTAATGGCCAAATATACAGTTGACGAAGCCATCAGGCAGATTAAAAATACCATCTTTGACGAATGGTACAATGAGTTCTTAAACTACTCCTCATTGAAACCCAACCTGTTTGCATCTGTTTTTCCATTTAGAAAAAATTTCGCTTGGTTTAACAAACTTACATTATCACCGACATTCATTAAAACGTTAAACAAAGTCCTATCAGGGCACACGTATGATAAGGCATATTTGTTTAAAATTAATGCCTTAAACTCGCCACGTTGTTTTTGTGGTCAATTAGACGACTATATTCATCAAACCATCCATGAAGACTCGATAATATTAGAGCTGAATTTGATATTTCAACAATGCTACCGATTTTCAAACAATTTTTCAGAACAATTATCTAGCCAAGATAACTTAACTTGCTAAATTTTTTCAAAAGGCCATATCATTTTGATTCTAAAAATATTCGTTAACTTTTCTAACCAGTTTGGTGCATTTTCACCCCAAATTAATTTTGCTATTCGTCACATATCATGTTTATATTAGTTGCGTTCCTTATGTCCCAGAAATAGTCAGAAAAAGTCCGAAGTAGTCAGATTTAGTCCAAAAAGCGTTTTTTAACAAGAAAATGACAGCAAAAAAGAGAGAGCTACACTTAGCCAGAAGAATTTTTGCTGGCAAAGTCTTAAAAAGTGTCAAACTCAACTGAATTTAAATTAACGGAAATTAAAGAATACAAAGTAAAAAAAGTGAATTGAAAGTGGAAGGAGGCAAAAAATAATTGATATAGTAAGGGTTTATTGTGCTTGTGCTTGTGTGAATGTTTTGCACATACATTCCTCTTCTTATTTGACGTTAGTTTTGGTGTTGCCATTCTTTGGACTAAAAATTTGGTGTTTTGCGTTCCTTAAGTTTTTCCTGTTATTCTCTTTTAGTGAGCGCATTTTGCTTACGCTCTTGCATTTTGACACTTTTCAGATTTTAGTCCAAAAAGATAAGGAAATGATCTATTATTAATCGTTCCACCTAGCCCAAGCCTGTATAGTCCGTTATCGCGAATACTACTGAAGATACATGGCATTCACAACTGCCTCCTGATTCGCACATGCTCTTTACACATCAACTACATAATCTTAAGAGCGAAATACACCACACAAGCGGTTTGACAAACCAAGCGAAATTTCCCTTTGCTTCAAGCCATTTGTGCTGTGTATGGGGGTGTTTGAAGGTTTGACAAACCGCTTGAGGGAAATTTGAGCAAAAATCAAAATTTTTTGATTTTCTGGCCGCCATGTTGATGTTTGATCAAACCGCTTGCGTTGTGTATAGCAAAATCGCCTCATTCGCAACGAAATTTTCACCGAGTAAGGACGTAAGAGAGGAAAATGAAAGAAAACCACAATATTTAGCATTGCGAACTGGAAGAAAACTAAAATTCTTTGCTTGAACGAGTCATGTTTGCATGGTGTATGGCGAAATGGGAAAAGTAGGTTTGAAGAATGTTTGACAAGCCGCTTGTGTGGTGTATTTCGCTCTTTAAGCTTTAACACACGGCTTCAGTGAATAGACCGTACCTGGAGAAACAACCGCATATAAACAGTACAAGCAGAAGCTACTACACGGGTTTTGGCGGTACTACCTTGTGTAGCAGTGGAAATACCGTGGACACATCAGCAGCTACACACCTTATTGAGTACACTATACCTGGAGAAACAACCTGACTATAGGGACTTTCGTCCTTTCAGTCGTAAAAGAGAGAAGATGACCATCTCTTATCGGTAATATTGAATCTACTTCTGTAGAGCAATGCCAGCCAAGCACTTGTTATTGTCTATAATCTTTTTTTTATTTCAATTTAAATTTTAAATTTAATCTTAAAGCTTGTTTGAATTTCCCAAAGCTTTTGTAATTCAAGATCTGAAAAAATAATTAAATTATACAATTATGTGAATTATGTAATTTTTTTAAATACCAGACTAGTCCTCTATTAAAACATACATTTGTTATTTATCTTTTCGTTTAGTCGTAGCTTTAAATTGTTTTTAAATGTCAAAAAGAAACATATATTTTTATTTAACTTCTATTTGAAATTAACGAAATAATCTTTTAATATTCAGGGTGCTCGAAGCACGTTACCTTTTTTGCTCAGAAATCCACATTTAAATTATCTCCAAAAAAATAAAAATATTTTAATATTAATAATAATAATAATATTTAACTTCTATTTGAAATTAACGAAATAATCTTTTAATATTCAGGGTGCTCGAAGCACGTTAGCTTTTTTGCTCAGAAATCCACATTTAAGTTATCTCCAAAAAAATAAAAATACATAAAAAATTTTACCAACTTTTCTCCTACTTAGGGCCATTAACTTTCTTTCTATGTTTTATGTTTCTATTGTGTTTAGCTCTAGAAAATATCGCCCAATGAAAAAATGCTAAAATACATACCGAAGTTTTTATAATAAATAATTCAAAACAGAAATTTTTCTCCGTGCATCCCGAGACATACACCCCTATTCTGCAACTCTTTCGTATTCGGATTTTGCAACGAATCGTAGAAATAGTATGCTGCAATCCGAACCGTATTTTCGAACTTTCGAAATTCGTAACAATGGCATGCCTAAAAACGAACCAGTAAGCTTTTTTGCGTAATTTTGTACGAAAACAATTCTGCGTCGGAGGCGATATAAAAGATGTAAATCGATATGTTTTTGAAAGAAATATTGGTGGTGTTCAGTTAAACAGATTAATTTGCCTTTCGCACATACGTATATTTTTATCCACTGCTTTACATAAACGAGCAAAAAAGAATATTCGTTGCCTCTTATGGAGAAACTGTGGTCCGGTTTAGTTAATGTACAAAGATTTTCGGTTGTTGTGTCCAAACTCATAACCCGAATCCAAAAACTTTAACATACACGTGTAATCAAAAGATTCACATTTTATTTAAGATAAATGTTTCAAATCTCCTACCACTAGCTTATTAATGAACTCGGTTTGCACTATGCACTTTTTTGCAAATTTCGACGTGGGTTCTGCGCAAAAATACTGTGTATGCACAAGAAATGTTGTATACCTTCGACATGCGGAAGCCCCTCTTCCCCGCAACACAGAAAAGAGAATTCTACTCAGTAAGGGTTATAATCCCTAAGCGCGGCCGAAGGCAGAAGCAAGCGCAACAGGTGGTGGACCTAACAAAGTGCATGTTTTCAATGGCTTGGAAGAAGCCGTTATTGCATTAACTGGATTGAGAACCAGAGCTTCAGGAATAGGAGGAATTCTGGCTTGTGGTTCAACAATTCAACCAGAAGCTGACATAGATGCGCCCATGGTAACTATGCCCGACAGCTCCGCATACCTTTGTGAATCCATTGCCATAGCGCCCGTTTAATCTGCTGCTATAATTGCAAATACATCAGAATCCATAATTTTCCTCAAAATATGTAAAAGTAACAATAAACAAGCACATAATGAGTGTTTTTTTTTTTAATTCCTTTCCACTTTGTTTTCCTTCATTCAACTATCTTCGAAAAACAACTGATAGCTGGCAATGCTGCACATGTTTCCGCAAGGGTTGCAGCATGTGGATTTTTCGTTTTTCGTAGCGTAGCGTATGATACGATCGCGTTTAAAGTGCTGAAAGATTATAGCCCGAAATTTAAAGAATTTTTTAGATGCTTCATGCTTTCCCCCACCAAATTGCCCTAGGCTTGTAAACTCCAACTCCGAGTGTCGTTTGTTAATTTTCTTGTGCATAATTTTCATCTTACGTATGAACATTTCGCTTATTTATGAATGTGCCGCTATACGTATGAGTCTGTTTTCGTGTATTTCGCAAACAATTTAAATTTTTTTTTCCTCCTCTTTTATGTAAATTTTGGCAGTTGACTTCAAATATACAACTAACTTAACAGCCTATAGTTTAAGCTCGGTTTAACCCAGCTAGATTGGGCGTTTAATTAGCGTTTTAGTTTATTCAGCAATTCGGCTATGTAGTTTTGTATATCCATCACGGGACGAGATTTTTTTACCTGGTTATGAGATAGTAACAAAATTTGCAAGAGGTTTAAAAATTGGCAGGAACTTTATTTACCGGTAACAACATTTTTGTTACCAACACGCAGAATGAGAATGTTAAGGTTTGTTAAATTTACAACCAACAAATAACTCAAAAGCTATAAAGCTCCTGCAGCTAAAAACTACATACATATGTATATACTTGGAATAAGTAGCCTTATTCGTGGGAATTCGGAATTACACGTTTTATTGTTTTGGTTGCCTATTTCTCCGATTTGCCGATATAGCTTATAAAGAGTCCATACCATATAAATATGTTATTTGTACAACGATTTTGGGTTGCTGTGCCCAAACGCGTGACCCGCTTCAAAAAACTTTTACAGTTGTAGACAAGAATCAACCCTCAATTTAAAAAAATTGGTTCTCTATGAATTTGTACAACGATTTTGGGTTGCTGTGCCTAAACGAGTGAATCGAATCAAAAACCTTTTAAACAACTTGTAGACAACAGTTCACGCTTTATTAATAATAATAGATTGGCGCTTACACATATGTTAGTGTTTGGCCGAGCTTCTCCTCCGATTTGTGGCGTGCGCCTTGATGTTGTACCACACAAAGGGGAGGGACCTACAGTTTTACGCCGACTCCGAACGGCTATTGTATTTTTATGAGAAGCTGTTTTTCATGGCAGAAATACACTCGGAGGTTTGCCATTGCCTGCCGACGGACGACCGCTGTTAAGAAAAAACCTTTTTTCTATATTTTTTGCGATGTTGCTTTGACCAGGGTTTGAACCCGGGTGCGGCGAAGTGGAAGCGCGCACTGCTTACCACTACACCACAGCGGCCGGCGCTTTATTACAAAAATAAAATTTACTATATCTGTGCACTAATTTATTAATAATGTCGGTTGGAAATATGGTATTTTTTGTAAGTTTCCGAGCTGAGCTGTCAAAAAAAAAATATCCACGAAATATCTCTGCAAAAGCTGTTCAGCCCTTCTTCTTAAGCATAACTGAAAGGAGAATTCTACTTAGTGAGGGTTATAATCCCTAAGCGCGGCCGAAGGCCGCCTACGCAGAAAGGTATTCTCTGCAAAAGGTGTTCAGCCCCCCTTCTTTGGCAACACAGAAAGGAGAATTCTACTGCCTGAGGGTTATAATCCATAAGTGCGACCGAAGGCCGCCTACGCAGAAAGGTGCTCTCTGCAAAAGGTATTCAGCCCCTCTTCTTGGGCAACAGAGAAACGAGTAGTGAGGGTTATAATCGTTTTGGAAAAAATCCAAATTTCCGCTGGTTTCAAACAGCTCCCAAGGGGTTGTTGTTGTTGCAGCGGCTACAACAACCCCGCCCAGATCGGTTGGTATCTCAGTCGTTGTTGTCAAGTTCCACTAACGGCAACCCTAGGAAGCGTGCAGCTTCTGTGGGGTTTGTCCACAGGGACAAGGCCGTTAGGGTTGTCGGGTTTTCCGGGCATGCGAAGAGATGTTTCGAGTCGTGTGGGGTTGTTGTTGTTGTTGTAGCGGCTACAACAACCCCGCCCAGATCGGTTGGTATCTCAGTCGTTGTCGTCAAGTTCCACTAACGGCAACCCTAGGAAGCGTGCAGCTTCTGTGGGATCTGTCCACAGGGACAAGGCCGTTAGGGTTGTCGGGTTTTCCGGGCATGCGAAGAGATGGTTCGAGTCATGTGGGGTCTCTCCGCATGCCGGACATTCGTTCGGCACATCCTCATTCAACCTACTCAAGTAGGAGTTTAACCTGCTGCAGTAGCCGGAGCGAAGTTGAGCGGTGGTAGTACGTGTCTCCCGAGGCAGATGAAGCTCTGTCTCGTCTATGTCCGGGGGTGGTGTGCCTAGAACGGCATTCACAGGTCTAGAGTCTACATAACTCGAGACTGAGTCCCTGTGAATGCCGTTCAGGGCCTGTCTGTACGCTGTCGGGTCCAGAGGTTGCTTAATGAATCTCTGGACTTCGTCCGTCAGTTCATATAGATGCCTCCTGACGTGCCTAGGCGAGGGCTCCTCTGCAAGCAGCTGTCTGCTTGGGTGGCCACTTCTGTAGCTCCCGATCCGGAACTGCTTGCAGAGCATTATATTATGCTCCTTAACTGGGAGCATTTGCGCCTCGCCGTGCAAGTGGTGTTCAGGCGACATCAGGAGGCATCCCGTCGCTGTCCTAAGTGCCGTATTTTGTACCGTCTGTAGCTTCGTCCACTGCGTCCTACTAGTCCCTGGCGACCACACTGGCGCTGCGTAGTTCAAAACCGGCCGGCCTATTGCCTTGTATGTTGCCAGCAACGTTTCTTTGTCTTTGCCCCAAGTACTGCCGGTTAGCGACTTGAGGACCTTGTTGCGACTCTGTACTTTATTGACAATAGCGGTTGAGTGCGCAGAGAAGGAGAGCAGGCTGTCGAATGTTACTCCGAGTAAGGAGTAAGTGGTTAAGGCCACGAGTTATCTGAGTGTTTATGGCGTTAAGTGCTGTTGTTGTACTGTGCACTTTACGGAAACCATGCTGATGCTTCGCTGGGGTCAGGTGGTTTGTGAAGTACGGGAGTAGAAAGGCCTCGAGTGTCTTCGCTACCGGGGAAAGGAGTGTAATCGGACGATACGAATCTCCTTTGTTGGCGGGTTTCCCCGGTTTGAGCAGTGGGACCACTCTCCCCACCTTCCAGATGTCTGGGATGATGAGAGTGGCCATTGACAGGTTGAGGACCTCCGTTAGGTACGCTACCCCCGCAGGACCCAAATTTTTCAGCATCAGCATGCATATTCCGTCGGGACCCATGGCTTTGGAGGCTTTCGCCTTCCCGATGGCCACCTGAACTTCACCGCAAGTGAAAGCAAGGGGGGCACAAGTTGTTGGCAGTTTGTGCAGCCTTCTGGTCACTCGACGCTTGGCTTTGTCTACCGGAGGATGCAGTATGAACTGCCGGCTAAAATAGCTCGCGCATCGCTCCGGGTCCGACGAAGCATGGTCGCCGAAGGAAATTTCGACTCTGTCGTCGTGCTTCGTCGGATTAGACAATGACCTCACGGTTGACCAAAGCTTGCTCACACCATCTGAAATTACAACTCTTCAGATGCTCCTCCCACTTCTTCCGCTTATGTACGTTCACAAGTTGCCGAATCTCCGCGTTGAGATCCCTGATACGGGGATCTCCGGGATCGGCCTGACGAAGGCTATCACGCTCATCGGCTAGAACAGCCGCTTCGGCAGGGAAGTTTGGACGTGGGTCCGATATACATCCTGCCGGTATGAAGCGAGCTGCAGCAGCAGTGATAGCCCTGCGGAACTTACGTTCACCGAGATAGACGTCGGTTGGTGTGGGGAGCGCTGCGAAGGTGTTTTCGGTAGACTCCGCGTAACCTTTCCAATCAGCTTTAGAAAAGTTGATATAGGTCCGGTGTTTGGCGGAGGCAAAGTCGGTTGGTTTATCAATCGAGATGACTACGGGTAGATGGTCTGATGCTAGTCAGCATAGGTCGCCACGTTATGCTGTTTATCAGACCAGCGCTGACTATTGTGATGTCTGGCGAACTACTGCAGTTACCCATAATCCTGGTGGGTGCGTCGTCGTTCATTGTGCAGAATGTCGAATCGTCTATCTGCTCAGCCAAGTCTGTTCCCCTACGATCGTTTGACAGGCTTGAGTGCCAAAGATCGTGGTGCGCATTAAAGTCACCTACTACCATACGGTTTTCACCTCTGAGGAGCGCACCTATGTCAGGGTGATATCCTGCCGGGCAGCAGGTGACAAGGGGTATGTATATGTTAAATATTTCGAGCCCGACATCGCCTGACCGGATAGCGATGCCCTGACATTCTAGGGTGGTATCCCTGCGGTCGATGTCTGCTTCGATAAGACAATACTGCACGGTGTGGTGCGTGATGAACGCTAAGCCACCACCATTATCTCGCTCGCGATCTCTACGGTGCACGTTGTACCCGGCGAAATTCAACAAAGTTGAATTGCTGTGCAACTTCGTCCCTTGGACCGCAGCTTTTAATATACCATGCCGACACATGAAGACGGTTATCTCCTCAATCTTGCTCTGTAGCCCGTTACAGTTGAATTGAAGGAGCTTCATGTGGTTCGGGAGACGTGTCGTGATGTGGGGTGTATGTGAAGTGTATGTTCTTGCCGCCGTTGGCTGGGAGTCCTGCTGAGGTGATTGCCGCCCTGTGGTGGAGGTGGGGGGCGTCGCAATTGAAGCCTGCGACCAAGCAGCGCAACACGGGCCATCGAAGTTCCCCGTCCAATCTCGCGTGGTACGCAGACCTGAGCATGCCCTAAAGTGGCACCAGCCAAGGCAGGTGTTGCACTTGACTGATGTCACATTACGGAATATCCTGGTCTGACATACCGTGCAGATTGTAGGGGGAACCAGGAGTTGTTGGCGGCGGCGTGTGGGTGGTGGTGCGGTTGGGTGTGTTATGTGGTCTGTGGTGGCTGTGGTACGGTCTGTGGTGTTATTATGTTGTTGTGTTGTGGTGACTGTGTGTGGCTGCTGTGCGAGTATGTGGGGCTGCTCGGGCGGACTATGGTTAGCCGTGGAGGCTGCTCTGTTTGAGCAACAGGGGGCCACGTACGACGTGGTCCACTGTCTGTGTGTCCGTAGTTCCGAGCAGACCTTGAGGTGACTCCACCCCTCGCAGGCATTACACTTGACTGAGGTGGAGTTGTGGTGTAATCGTCTTCGGCATACACAGCAGGTGTATATTTCTGGCCCAGGGTTTGACTCGATGCCAGCCCTGAGTAGGAGAATGGACGGACAACTTCTAAGATACTTCGCCGACCTAAACGGGGTTAGATCGCCGAAACAACAGCCCTTGGTCGGGTGAAACCCGAGTCATTCCGGTACGTAGAACCGGCTGTCGTGGGTCTTTAGGGGCGCCACGCCCGCTCCCCCTCCGCCACCCACCCTCAATCGCTGTACAAATAGCTAAAGACATGATACAAAAGAGAAGGTAGTTTCAATAAACAACTTTTGACGGATAATAACATTTTTTGAAGTTTCATAAATTGTCAGTATTATCAACGGCCTTGCCACTTTGATAATATTAAAACAATACATCGGAGTATTTTCTTTGCCATATTTTTACCAATGTGAGAATATTTCAAATCAAAACTCACAATCAGTACTTGATATATTTTTACTTACGTGGTTTGCCCCTCTTTTATTAAAAATATATAAAATGTAAACTGTTACATTGTAATTATTCTTTTTATTTTATAATAAAATCCATTAGTGCATTATGTTGTTATTTTTTTCATTTTCTTATTTTGATATACAATTTTCGTTTCATTAATCTTGCGATTTATAATAAAATCTTTTTATAATATTTTAGTCCAAATTTACTTTTAAATTTCTCATCAGATTTTGCAAAAATTTTGGCTTTGTGGTTAGCGAATCACCATTAATTTCAACAAATTTTGAATTCAAAATTTCCAATGTATGCAAAAAACTTGAATTAGGCTTGTACAGACCGCCCTCCGACAAACAGTTAACATACGTATAATTTTGATCACTTTCTACCTGCGTCCTGAAGCCTAGTTTTGTCAACCCCATTTTCGAAATTATGTAGCCGGCAAAATTTTCAAGTCCATCATATTCCACATCTTTGAGTGGACTGATGAAATCTTCTGCTTCATGCTCTTCTGCGAGCTACTTAAAAAAATTAGAAATCAAATAAAAACGAAAGGGTAAGGAGTTTACCTCGAGTTCTTCTTCTGCGGATATTTCAATATCGTTAAGTGGTTTGAAAACATTTTCACTGAGCAACTCCTCTTCAAATTTTAACATTACTTCACTTGAAGACTCAACATTTGTTTCCGTGCTCAAAACAGTTTCGTTTCGCCCTAATAAAGTTCATGCATACAATTTAGAATCTTTATGACAACAACAATAATTTCTTTAAGTGGTTAAATAATTACCTAGAAGGTATGATCGAAATCTGTACTTGAATTCGAGAGGTGACGGATGGTCATGCAGCCCTCCTTTCATATATGTTCAAAACCTTCACTAAACTTCACTCATTTTCATACATTTTTGTTTACTTTTACAAAAAAAAAAATATTATCTCTGGTGATCAGGTAGCATGAATTTTATGAAATGTCATAATTTTATTAAAAGTCAAATGGTTAGCAACAACGAATGTCATTAAATGGAACTACCTTCTTTTTTGTATCATGGCTAAAGATTTCCCAAAAAAATTCTATATCTGGGTACCAATTTATTAAAAATTTCGTTTTGAAGTATGGTATTTTTTGCAAATTTCCGAGCTGAGCTGTCAAACACAAAAAATATCCACGAAATATCTCTGCAAAAGGTGTTCAGCCCTTATTATTGGGCAATAAAGTGCGGTTCATCCTCTTTCGTTAAGAGGGTTTAGGGCCCCCTCCCCCTTCTTTTCGCCCCCACAACAAGAACGTTGTACAAATAACTAAACATGTCCACAAAAATTTTTTTCAATGACAACATTTTATGTATTATTCTTACCTTATGTGATGGTGTACCGTCTATAGAAACTATAAAGCCTACTCCACATGCTTCATGTTCATTCTGCGGATCATACAAGCCTTGCGCTTTAGGAGTTTGCCATAAGTCTTCTCCAATATTTGACTTTCCTTCAAGTAACTCAATATATGCTTCGGTTCTACTTCCTAAATTATCTTCGTCTCCCTTGGAAGGACTTATGTCGGTGATAACTGAATCATAATCATTGGAGAAACTCATTGTCATGGCGTCTATAATCACTATGTATCCTTTTTTTACTTTATAAATCGTTTAAAACCCTATATACGTAGAAAAAGAAATTGGTAAATAAATAGTATAAACACGAGTGTGAGTAAATCGGTAAAAGAGTAAAACTTGTGAAGTTAGTGGCCAAAAGCTAAGTCTGTGTGAACAGCATCACCCCAATTCATAAACAAATAAAATAGATTTAAACAGCTCCGTATGCGTAAGGCAATATAATAAGAAAAACGTAAATATATCTCATAATAAGAAATGTGTTATTTCTCAAAATTTCCTATAGCTTTTACCGATTCACCCATAGGATAGAGGACAAATGGAGCAGAGTACCACCCAATAACTTCAGTAAAATTGTTTGATAACATTCAAACAAGCAAAAAAACATTTTAACAATAATACGATATAACACTAGTTCATGAATTTTTACTCAGATACATACTTTCCACGACTAGAACTTCAGATTTTCCAAAAACGAATGGTCAAACTAACACCAACAATTGACACATTGATGGGCTTCAAATGTTCCCATCACTATTAAATCGTCTGAATAATCCGAATACATCAAAAGTCGATATAAATAAACCACTTTTAAGTACAGTTCTTTATAAGTGCACAAGCTGCTTAAGTACACACATTTCTTTAGTAACTGCCTGTTTGAGTGGAAAATGAGGAATGAAGGCGTGTAGAGGAGCTTCTTCTGATTCTAATAGTGAAAACCTTAGAGCGCGTAGGCTTCTATTTAAAAAGTTATTAGCTTTTAAAATTGCGGGGAAAATTTTCCAATAATGGACCAGGCTTTGAAAAAAAATGAGGGAGTTTAGAGCGGCTTTTTGGGATTTTAACTCTGAAAATCCACCTCCGGAGGCTTATAGTTTTTAAGTAATTCGTTGTTAAAGTTGTAAAAAAAGTGAAATTTAACTTCACATTTGGGAAAATTTTTGTAGACGGACGGCAAATTCTAGAAAAAGGGGGATGAGGGGGGTTGAAATAGGACCCCCTGATTTCAAAAATATCCCCTTTTTTTCTAGCAACCCTATAGTTCTTATATAATTTATTGTTAAAGTTTTCATATAAACGATGAATAAGATAGCTAAATAACATACACCTTGGTGCTACCAGACTGAAATTTTGAATAATAAAAGCAGATTTTTAATTCCGAATTTTCACCTATTAGAATTCTTATCTCGGTTTTGCGAAGAAAAGGAGCTGAACACCGTTTGTAGGGAACACCTTTCTGCGAAGGCGGCCTTCGGCCGCACTTAGAGATTATAACCCTCAGGCAGTAGAATTCTCCTTTCTGTTTTGCGAAGAAAAGGGGCTGAACACCGTTTGCAGAGAACACCTTTCTGCGTAGGCGGCCTTCGGCCGCACTTAGGGATTATAACCCTCAGGCAGTAGAATTCTCCTTTCTATTTTGCGAAGAAAAGGAGCTGAACACCTTTTGCAGAGAAAACCTTTCAACGTAGGCGGCCTTCGGCCGCACTTAGGGATTATAACCCTCAGGCAGTAGAATTCTTCTTTCTGTTTTGCGAAGAAAAGGAGCTGAACACCTTTTGCAGAGAACACCTTTCAACGTAGGCGGTCTTCGGCCGCACTTAGGGATTATAACCATCAGGCAGTAGAATTCTTTCTGTTTTGCGAAGAAAAGGAGCTGAACACCATTTGCAGAGAACACCTCTCTGCGTAGGGTGAACACCTTTTGCAGAGAACACCTTTCTACGTAGGCGGCCTTCGGCCGCACTTAGGACTTATAACCCTCAGGCAGTAGAATTCTCCTATCTGTTTTGCGAAGAAAAGGAGCTGAACACCGTTTGCAGAGAAAACCTTTCTGCGTAGGCGGCCTTCGGCCGAACTTAAAGCAAACAAATCGGGCGGGACCAACACCGCCTACGTCATGAGCAATATTTTTGCGCAGGGGTTTGTGACCGTACACCCTCATTGATAATAATACACGCCCAGAATAAAAGTAGCGGTAAATTTTCATTTTCTTTTGTATTTATTTCCCCTGTATTCCTTTTCAAACATTGCTTTCTTTGTATGTATTGTTTTGTACAATATTGCAACACATATCATGTGTCAGTTTGCAACCATGTGTTATTGTAAATATGTGTGCAATTCAATGTAATTTACGAGTCGATAAAAGTTGAATTAAAGTGATTTATAAACAAGATAAAATAAAATAAAAGTGTGTAAAGTATTAAGTACAATGTTATGTGCATTTATGTATATGAAAGTATGTTACAAATGCACTTTTTGTTAAGGAAACCAAGTGGAACGACTTAAGAAGTTTTAACAACAAATAACTTTTAAACAATGACATTGTTTATATTTTTTAGTTATACATGTTTTAGAGGATACCTCCCTTAACAACTTGACCAAGTTTCATTTGTTAAGTTCCATTCACATACAACTTTCCTCGCTTTGCTTGACAGTTCAAATTTTGACAACAAAGTGTGAAACGCAGAAGGTAAGCTACAATAAACGCTTTGGCAGCTTTTGCGTTCTCCTTATCCTCCATATATTTTATCTGTAAAATAGATAACAATATAAGAATATGCATTAATAATAGCAATGAAAATTCCTATTTACTCTATTTTTGTCATTAAATGCAAATGCAAGCGCACGAGAAAAGATACATGTAGACAGCTGATTGCCAAAGCGAGCAAAAGTTGAGAGTTGCCCAAGATTTTGCATCGTTTTGCTTTGATTTGCTTCAAGCGTTTTTTATGTGAGCATACTCATGCATATGCCTACATCGATCTTCTATGTCAAAGCAAAGAACTATCAAGCAAAGCGAAGAAAGTTGTATGTGAATCAGCCATTAATTCCACCTGGTTTTCTTAAAACACAAGGTGCGGCTGACTGCTAAAGCCCACCCTCACATTTTCCTTTGTACATCGAGTGAACTGAAATTGCGGTGCTGCCACACAACACAAAAAATGTGTAAAAAAAGTGCTGAAAAGGAAATCAATGAAAACGTAAATAATAAAGTGGACATGTACATATATGTTATAGCTTTTTTATTGGATATTTTCACTATATATGGAAGAATTGATAAAAAAAGGGTCGCACGTGAAAATTTTGAAGATATATGGAAGTACTGAATTTTGTAGAAAAAAAAGCCGTAATTACTATTTGCATCGCGCGATTTTTTATTAGAAATTTTCAAGATATATGGAAGTATTGGATTTTTTAGAAAAAAGCGCCGTAATTACTATTTGCATCACAAAGTATTTTTGGCTAAAAAGAACTATTAACTCAATCCGACTCAGCTAACACCCCTCTCCCTCTGGTCCGAACCCATTGAAACAGCTCGTTTCCTGGGCCTCCCGTTAGTTGAACGTAGACCCGAAAAAAGCTGGGCTTAGTAGTGACGCTACAACAACAACATTCACATGTTCAACGATGTGGCACCTCATTCATGGCGGCCATCGCTGAACAATTGTGTGTTTACGATTCTTTGAGAACAGAAAAATATTTAAAGAACACCTTTATAAGCATTACAACACCCCCTGCGAATTTCATAAAAAAATTCGTAATACTTTGAATGATATAGAAAATGGTCCATTATAGGAAATCTCAGCCAAACTGCGCAATTCACTATAAAAATTTCATTACATGGAAGTGCTGGAAATGAACACAGATTATGGTGCTGCCAGATGATGAAAATAGTAAAAAAAATGTCGCGGAATTTTTATTAAAAATCTTCACTAAGGGCCGGTTACTCAATGTCTGGTTATCACTAATCTCCGGTTAAACATAGTTATCGACGTTACCGACTCCCTGTTGTATGAATGGAGTCGAATACGTCGATAACAATGTGTTACCGGAGACTAGTGTTAACAAGACATTGAGTAACCGGCCCTAATTGTATCAAGCTCATTATGAAACAGAAGTAGATTGTGTAATATCCCTTCATTTTAGTGTACCTGTTTAATTTTTGAACATCTGGTAGTATCTCTGTATTCACCATTACCCTGGTGAAACGAATACAGTAGGTATCGCTGGTTGTGATACCGCTAGCTCTCTCTTGAAAATTTTGACAGAAATATGACTTCATAGGAGATTTTGTGTGTTGCCTGTGTGATATACATATACATACATACACACTTGCAAAACATATACATACTGATAGATCTCTCTCAAACTATGTTCCCATTGGCGTAATTTAGAGGTCAATCTTAATTTACGCATAAATTAAGTACAAACTAAGTAATTTCGCCTTGTAACGTCTCTCAGTAAATTAAGTTGAAAGTACGTAGTTTATCTTAAACCAAGAACCAAATCACGAACAAATCAGTGTAGGCTCTAATTTTATCGATAATAATCGAAAAAAGTAGTGTCCCATTTCTGATATTTCATTGTGTTGCACGTTTTTGTTTTTAATAATCGCGCGTAGTAGTTTGTAAAATATTTCCAGAAGCTTTCTCTTTTGATCACTCATCTAAAATCTAAAAAATTACCACAAACAACTCGGAACATAAAAATATACGCAAATACTCACATTCGCGACCTCTTTTGGTTAAATAAACAATAACACAGGGTTGCTACAAAGCTGTCAAGACAAATAAAGAATCGCGAGTATGAACGCACTTAATTTAGTGAGGTGTTTTAAAGGAAACTAAGTATTTTATGTTGGTAATGTGAACATAGTTTCAGCTCTCTCCACCAGCGTATCTGCGATGACGTAATATTCACGTTAATCTCCCGAATTTCACATCAATCAGCGCAAGCTTGTATACTATCGGTCTTGCACCACTACAGCCATTTTGAACATTGCAAAGATGGTATATTTATCAAAATATAAGGGCCTGTGCTAATCAGTAGAAAAGATCTTTGGTGGAAAAAACTTTTTACTATGGTGAGAATATTTTACATTTCTGCTGTGCCAATTCCATCGTACAGTTTCCTAAGTAAAATCACTATCAGCTGATTGCCAAAGAACGCCTACAGTTGAGATCACCGGTTTTTTGGCATTAGCTCATCTTTTACAATTTCTTTGATTTCTATTACAATTTCTTAAATTTTTATTACGATTTATTCAAAATGCACTAATACACTCAACCAAAAACACCAATACACTAACCAAAAACACTCCTACAGCCTGCCAAACTCACACCTACAGCCTGTCAGAAAAAACGATAAGGGGAAGAGTTAAGGCCCGTCCACATACAACTTTGGCGTTGCGTTGGCGCTGGCGTCGCTTTGACAGCGGCGCGCGTAACGCCCGTGCTTGCTACAATGAACGCTTAGCACAGAATACTTTGGTCACTAAATTAACATACTAGCGGCTGATAAATCAAAATTTTTACATCAATAATTGCATTAAAAACTATATTTCTTGCCCGCATTTGATTAAAAATTAAAATTAAATCACATAATTTTGATTATTTAGAACAGCTGACGAACGACGCGCGCGAAAAGTTGAGAGTTGGCCATCTTTCTGCGTTGTGTTGGCGTTGGCGTTGCCCAACTTTGGTTATATGGAGACTTTCATATAAATGCATGTATTCATAGTCAGCTGTCGAAGCGACGCCAACGCCAACGCAACGCCAAAGTTGTATGTAAACGGGCCTTTACGTTACTTATAGGGCTTTCGCACGACGCGATTATTCAGGCAACTTTTAATGGAAAGCAAAAATCGCCCCGTCCGAGCGGCCTTTCAATTAATCGCTTTCAACAAAGTTGGTCGCCAGCCAACTTTGAGATCGTTCAACTTTTTTTCCTTGCAACCCTGTGTTTTTTTACATTCTGTATCATTGTTCCTTCAGTACGAAATCCATACAAAAATTGGACCTTTCCAAACCAACACACTTTCGTAAAAATTTCGAACTTTTTAATTCGATTTCCTAGAATTATTTTGAGTGTGCGATTTTTTAGCCCATTAAATATTAGTTTAACTAAGTTTTTTAAGATTTCTTTGATGAAGGTGTTGCTAATATTCTCCATATAAAAAAATTGTTCAACACACTTCGTATGGAAGAAAATGGCTGACATCGTCGACAAAAAAAATTGCCAAGTTCAACGGTAAGTCCCAGCTACTTTAAACTTGCATTTTGTTATACTAAAATTGGATGGGCTAAAAAAACTAAAGAATATTAATAAAGCTCGAAATTTTTCGAAAGTATGTTGGTTTTTGGATGTTTTGCAAAGATTTATTCTTGGTTTAAAAAATTTTTCTTAAGGAATACATTATATTTTATAAGCAGATAATTAAAATTAAAGAATAATAAAATAAATAGTAAAATCTTGTCAATATGTGAGTGCCGTAAAAGTATTATATTTAAGAAAATATCTTCTTATAACTAACGAAGACTTTGTTTCTTTATGAAGCTGACTTCGACATTTTGTTTTAATAAAACTTAGTATCGAAAAGTTTTTTTAAAAATTTGCCTAGGCTATATTATACTGGTTCGTTCAAGCCATTTTTAAAAACTTACAAAGGTAAATACGAACAGGTGAACAAAAGAGAATACAAAAAATTTCTTGCTGTGAATTTGCAGAGCTATATATTTTTAGTATTCATTACAAAATTGTACTAAAAAGTACTGCGTAGTAGGGAAGTATATGGTAAATGAAATTGTAACAACCAAGTACAATTGTACCAAAAATGCCAACACTGTTCTGTAAACATAGTTTTTTTCCTTTTTTACTTTTTTACCTTATTTTATCTATCAGCTTCGTTAAAAGCACTTCTACCAACGCTTGGCTGACCAAATTTAAACCGATTGATACAATTTTGCGATTTAAATTCATTTTCAATAATGTAAATAACGATTCATGTTGAATCGAAAATCGCCTCGTTTGAATAGAGATGGCAACTTTTTCTCTTTCAACTTCTCATTCAACTTCGTATTCAACTTTTGTTGCCTGTAAAATCGGAGCGTGCGAATGCCCTATTATGGAACTGTACGATGGCCAATTCGTAACTCTTTACAGCTGGAAATTTTCGACAGTTGCTTTGATTCACAAGAATAATATACAGTCCACTATAAGCTCATTATCTCAAGTTAAAGACGCCCTAAAATCTGCAGGTTTTCCACTACGAAAAATCATTTCAAATCACCCAAAAATCCTGGAATCAGTCACAGACTCCGAGGTCCTTGATGTTGATTTTCTCCAGTTTCAGGACACTAGCTCTACAAAACCGCTAGGCATAAAATGGAACGCACTAACGGACTCCTTCTCCTACACGTACGACCCTGTACCCGCTGCCAACGCAAGGACAAAACGGCAAATATTATCGGCGGTAGCAAAACTGTTTGACCCGGCAGGATGGCTAACGCCAATAATGATTTCCGCAAAAATGCTCCTTCAGCAATTCTGGTTGGAAGGAACCGAATGGGACGAGCACGTAAAACCCGGCGCTTTCCAAACATGCAACACTGCGCGAAAACCTCCCCGCGATTAATGAAATTGTTATTCCCCGCTGGGTGCAATTCTCCCCTACTCACCGGGTTCATGGGTTTTAAGACGCCTCTGAAAAAGCTTATTGCGCCTGTGTCTACCTAAGAGTACAAATTGACGAAAACTCCTGGTCGTCACACATACTCGCAGCTAAAAGTAAGGTAGCCCCCCTGCAAACAGTCAGCCTCCCCAAACTTGAGCTCTGTGGAGCCGTCCAAGCTGGTTAATCAACTTCACTCCCAACTAGATTTACCTGCTCATGACTTGTACCTCTGGTTAGATTCTTCCATTGTGTTGGCGTGGTTAGAAAAACCGCCACATACTTGGAAACTTATGTTGCCAATAGAATTTCGCTCATACTACAAAATGTGAGCAATGCCACTTGGCGGCATGTGCCTGGTGCAGATAATCCTGCCGATCTAGGCACCCGCGGATGCCATCCCCAGGATCTGGCGACATGCGCGTTATGGTGGAATGGCCCAGAATGGCTGCAAAAACTCCCCACTTTGTGGCCAAAAAACGCATCTCCACATTCGTCACCACCCGAACAACGACGCATTGAATCCCTGCACACGATTGAATCAGTGGATATACTTGAGCGGTTTTCCTATTTGCCCGAGCGTTGCGAGTCATAGCGTTTGTGTATCGGTTTATAAACGCAGTTAGAAAGCAACCGATACCCACTTCTCTCCCCTTAACGCACGAGGAAATAAACCAAGCTAAATTGCGTATTGTCGTTCAGATTCAAAGACAGTACTACATCAACAAAATCAGCTCATTAAATGCAGGGAAATCTATTAGCAAAAAAAGCCCTTTACTGACTCTTAATCCGATGGTGGATAGAGCGGGAATTCTGCGCGTGAATGGACGTTTAGCTTATGCAGTTCTCAGTTACAATGAACGTCACCCGATCATAATTCCATAAAACTCACAGCTCTGTGCTCTACTGCTCGATTTCCTCCATACAACTCTTCTCCACGCTGACAAACAACTAATGATTCGAATGGTGCAGCAAGAATATTATATCCCCAGGTTGAAGCAAAAGATACAAAAATGCATTTTTCAGTGCAAGGCCTGCACAATCTATAAACAAAAGATGCGTTCACAGATAATGGCCGCGCTCCCCCCTGAACGATCCACCCATACAGTCCCCTTTCATACCACAGGTGTTGTCTTTGCTGGACCATTTCTTGTGAAAACATCTTCCCTCCGACGAGCTCCCCACGCAAAGGCGTATGTGTGTGTATTTGTGTGCTTCTCCACCAAAGCAGTACACCTAGAGTTATGCTCAAATCTGACAACGGAAGCGTTCAAGGCAGCTTTTACTCGATTTGTCGGCCGCCGTGGATTCCCCCACAAAATTATCTCCGACAACGGAAAAACTTTCGTAGGTGCGCAGCGATCGCTGCAAAGAGAATTCTCCAAGTTTCTTAAAGAAGCGGCTACTGATATCGCCGAAAAATACGCAACCCAAGGATTTGTATGGCAGTTTATCCCCCCTTATGCTCCTCATATGGGCGGTCTCTGGGAAGCTGCTGAAAAAAGCTTCAAAACCCATTTCACAAAAGGTAGCCGGAAATCACATGTTTACCTTTGAAGAATTTACCACTCTCCTTATTCGAATTAAAGCGGTGTTAAATTCCAGGCCGCTTTCCCCAATGTCCCAGGATCCTACGGATCTGCTGGCTTTAACGCCAGGACACTTTTTGCGTGGTGCCCCGCTCCTCTCTAGGCCTGAACCCCACTCTGGCAATCTGTCTTTAGTAAACAAATGGCAAAAATTGAAGGTTATTCATCAGCAATTTAGCACGCGCTGGAAAAATGAATATCTTAAGGAACTCCATAGAAGGCACAAGTGGAAGCGACAAGAACCCAACCTTAAGGAGGGAGACCTCGTGGTCGTCAAAGACGACCTTCTACCCCCAAACGAGTGAATACTCGGGCGCGTTGTGAAACTTCACCCCAGTCATGATCATAATGTTCGGGTAGCTGATATTTACACTCAATCCGGAACAATCACTCGAAATATTGCAAAGTTGTGTTTACTGCCCCCTCTGTAGTAACTCTCTTTACATACTTCATGCCTCATCAAACACTACTACTCCACACCTACACCTCCCTCTAGCTGACTCCACCATAGCATGGAACTAATTCCGTCTTCGATGTTTTCTTCTTTCCACAGATGTCCAAGAATACGATGGAGCTCAGCCAGTGCCGCCATCATCCGTTGCGGTTTTGCCGCGCATTTCAATGACGCCTGATGGGCGGTACGAGTCTGCGCGTGTACACAAGTACTGCGTCAATTGCTTGGCGACGTAGCATTCAACCGGCTCCTGCAGCTCAGCCGACAGCTGTCACCGATGTGGGAAGGCGTATCACACAATGCTGCATCGTCCACCATCATCACCACCGGAAAGCACTCGCCGTACTAACTCGCACGCACAAGTTCGCCGTGGACGATCGACGCTAGCCAGCCGTGTGGTCAAACCAGCCGCAAAGCAATCTGAAAGCGGCAATACTTCGGTCCAACGGCGCATCCGCGATTTATTCAACCGGGCGGTGCTGACCCTCGAGAAGTTGCAAGAGTTGCTCAACCTGGCACCGGCGCAGGCGGGCCGGCATGTTGCGGACATGAGTCCAAATCTAATCGAATTCGATTAATAACGTTTGAATTGTACAATTAATGCTTATTGTTTCATAATCCGCGTGCGGTTGGCAACGCCATTTTACTGTACACCATTGTGAATCAGTCAGGTGAAATAGCTTTCTTGTTGTAATTGTAAGCGGGGCCATGGGGTGACTCGTGCCCGCAATTAAATTGCTACAGTCAGTATCTTTTTACGCGCCGTCGCAGCCGCATCGCACCTTTCTTCATCTTTTGCATATAACGCCACTCAGGAATAATTTTGTCATACCTTTAATGACCTAGCTATTTTAATACTAAATTGAATTATTGAAGTCAATAAAAACATTTGGGAAGTAATTGTAATTTTGAAATTCCTCGTCTTTTCTTTTCACCGGAAATAAAATCTCTGGCGCACCCTGCGCTCCCTTTTGCTACTCCAAATAGCAAACAAGGGGCATTACTATTTTTAATGATGCCGCTTTTAGTAGTCAGAATATATCTAGCGTGGTATCAAATAATCTTTTTTTCAACGAAGGTGCTGATAGTTGCTCTCGAAAATTCTATCAGAAAATAAGGCAGCAATCAAATGGTTTTAAGACCGGGGCTAGCTCCTGCAAAGATGAAGATGGAAACCTGGTAACCGATGTCCATAGTACACTTGAGATATGGAGGGAACACTTTTCATTGCTTTTAAATGGCGAAACAGATGGCGCGTTTGATGAAGGAGAACCCGAACCAATGTATAGGGACGAAGCTCACGTCCCTCAACTGGCCCTAGACGAGGTGAGAACAGCAATAAAGCGGCTTAAGAACAACAAAGCCCCCGGAGCCGACGGTATACCGGCTGAGCTGTTCAAAGCCGGTGGCGAAGAGTTGGTGGGGCGTATGTACCAGCTTTTAAGCAGAATTTGGTCTGATGAATACATGCCCGAAGAATGAAATCTCAGTGTACTTTGCCCAATCCACAAGGAGGGAGATACCGCCGTTTGCGTCAATTATCGCGGAATAAGCCTTCTTAATATTGCATACAAGGTCCTGTCGACGATACTGTGTGAAAGACTGAAGCCGTTCACGAACCAGCTGATTGATATCAGTGTGGCGTCAGACCTGCTAAGTCCACCATTGACCAGATTTTCACAGCACGTCAAATCCTGGAGAAGACACTAGATAAGCAAATCGACACACACCATCTTTTTGTTGACTTTAAAGTTGCTTTTGATAGCACGAAGAGGAGCTGCCTGTACGACGCCAGGTCCAAATTTGGGATCCCCGCAAAACTAATACGGCTATGTAGAGTGACGTTGAGCACAACCTTCAGCTCCGTCCAAATTGGGAAGGACCTCTCCGCACCGTTTGAGACCAAACGAGATTTTAGACAAGGCGATTCACTCTCGTGCGACTTTTTCAATCTGATGCTGGAAAGCGTAATAAGAGCTGCCAATCGGAATCGCAGCGGCACCATATTATAGCAAAAGAACGATGCTGCTGGCGTATGCAGATGATATCTATATCGTAGGTCTGAAACAAAGGGACGTAACCGCAGCATTTTCCAGTTTAGAAAAAGAAGCTAAAGATGTTGAACTAGCGGTGAACGAGGGAAAGACAAAGTACCTCCTGGCAACATATAAAGAGTCCACGCGCTACGGGACACACGTCACTGTTGGCAGGTATAACTTTAAAGTAGTGAAGGACTTTGTCTATATAGGATCCACCATAAACACCACCAACAACGTCAGCCTGGAGATCAAGCGAAGAATAATTCTTGCCAACAGGTGCTACTTTGGGCTCGGTAGGCAATTGAAAAGCAGAGCCCTCTCTCGACGAACGAAACCCGCGCTCTACAAATCTCTCATCTTGGACGATGTCGAACAAAGATGAGAAGGCTTTGGGGGCTTTCGAGAGAACTATTCTACGCAAAATCTACGGCCCTGTTTTCATGGATGGCGGATATCGAAAAAGATGGAATGACGAACTGTATGAGCTTTTTAACGACATGGACATAGTTAAGCGCATAAAAATACAGCGATTGAGTTCGCTTGGACATGTTGTTCGCATGGATGACGACTCTCCGGTGAAAAGATCCTTCGACTCCGCGCCAATGGGTGGACAACAAAAGCAAGGGCACCCACGAACGCAATGGAAGGACCAAGTGCAGAAGGACCTGTCTGCGCTCGGGATAACCAACTAGCGCAAATTCGCGCAGGAGAGAAGCAATTGGAAAAGCTTTTTGGTCTCGGCCCAAACCGACAAACAGTTGAAGTGCCAAATAAGAAGAAGAAGAATGTCTGATATAAACATTATTTGAGATATATGATTTGCAAGCAAATATATTATTAAATTAGTTAATATTTTATTTTCCGATATGCTAATTTAAGCGAACAGCTGTTCTCTAATTCGATTTAAGTGGGAGAGGTGTTTATACATTCTTTCTAACTGTTTGAAAAAGAAAAAAAGAACAAAAATACTACTTACTACTTCTTGCTGAACTCATTGCTTTAGAACTCATTAAGCTAATGCAAGTTAATAATGCTAACCAAATGGAAAATGATTAACATTTTTTTTTTCCACAAAATCTAAAACTTTTGACATAAGAATCGATACGACATAAACACCATTAAGGTTACTAAGGTACCTCTTCAGGAATCAAGAAACATTTTTTTTTTATTTTTTCTGTTTTTTTTTTTTAGTTTTTCTCAATATCTCGGGTCATGGCGTAGAAAAACTAACTCAGCACCCTTAGTGACCTTGAAAATATCAGATATCACCTCAAAATATCTTGCAAACGCCGAAAACTTAAAGCGATACGCTTTCTAAATACAGGTATTAGCCACGCATCTATATTCAGGTTCAAAAATTTGCCTATATCTCGAGCAGTAACGAACGTAAAATCCTCTGCGATGGCTCATTTGGTTCGCTAAAGATGTGGGTATAAATACCATCGCTGACATAAAATTCAGTACTATTTTTCTAAGAAATAATCAACTTTTAAAGTAAAATTTCGGAACCTTTTCTTGTTTGGTTTTAAGTTTTTCGTAATATCTAAAACGTTGCAGCCTGATCGAAAAAATTAATTTCCTAGTATATTCAGCGGCTTCGAAAACATATTATAAGATCTTACAAAACTTAAATTTCTTCAAGGATTTCGCATACGCGAGGATTGAAAAACGAGTATGGACATAAATAGACTTGAGGGACCTCTAATTTTACTTTTTTTTTTTTAAATCAAGTTATGTATTTTCATTTTTTAGCAAAAGGAACACAAATTTGCGTGAGCACCGAATAATAATAAAAAAAAGGATTTCTTGGACCACTCTAGTGTGCACGTGCGGCTTAATTGGCTATCAGTCTGTTTTTGGCACATAATATAACACGGTGCGAAAAAGTCAATATATTCTAAAAACTGGGAGTTAAATATAGTATAACTGCGTTTTTAATTTTTCTCTCTGACACCGGGAGTTTTTTTAAAAGGACTTTGAAATTTCCAGGGTATGATTGGATACAAAAAATATTTAAAAGATTTGGTGGATTGTAGAGTAACAAGTAATTCTGTAGAATTTAAAAAAAAAATATTTTTTGTTGCACCAGGACGAATAAATGTTGAAAATGTCCTTTTAAAACCTTATCCTTGAATATCCTTGGAATTTTCCAATATTTATTTTTGAAAAAAATATATGTCAAGGACTAATATGTAAACTACCACATCCTCGAATTTCGTCCTTCCAACTTTATTAGTCTTAGATACAAAAATTTTACACTTCTCTTTATAAGATATTGATAGTTACAATATATGTACATAAATGAAGTAACTAGAATCATTACACTGTACAGCACTCCGCTGGGCACTTAACCAAACCAATTTTTTTTTAAGAGATTGAGTCATAGGTAAAAAAGTAATTTCTCCGTTTTTCGAAGTTAGCCTCCGAAATCGAGATATGGGCCTTCGAAGTTCGAAATAGGATCTTTGGTACAAAATTATTTTTTATGATTATATGTAAATAAATAAAAACACTAAAAATACAGTCGTAGACCGCCTTTTGCTCTTATTTAAATGGTTTATAACTTTTTTTGCCAAGTTGTATTACAGCGCTATAAGGGGGCAAAGGTCGGATATTCGAAAAATTTAAAACCTTATATTTCAAACAATTTCGAACTGATTTTTAAAAAGTTGTTATCGTTCTAAACGTGATTAGACCCTCTTCTTCTCTTATATGCATATTTGTATACTTTGTATGTAAAAATTTGACAAACAACATTTAAAACGAAAAAAATAGTTATTTTATAAAAAAAATATTTTAAACAAAAAACTACTAAGCGATTTTTAAAAAGTTGATATCGCTATAAACACAATCAAACCTTCTTTCTTCTGATATGCGTATTTGTATACTTAGTTTATAGAAATTTCAGAAAAAACACTTCAAATTAAAAAATACCTGTTTTATAAAAAAATTACCAAAAAACTTAACCGATTTTTAAAAATTTGGTATCTTTATAAAGGCGATTAAATACCCTTTCTCCTGGTATGCATATTTGAATACTTCGTATATAAAAATTTGAGAAACAACACTTAAAAGCAAAAAAAAACTTTTTTTTTTATAAAAAAAGACTAAACAAAAGAATTACAAACCGATTTTTAAAAAATTGGTATCGTTGTAAAGGATACCACAAAACTTATACTTTCCTAATCCCAAAAATTTTTATTTATATACAAAAAGAAAAAAAATTTTATTAAAAACATTTTTTCCCTCTATATGAACTCCTGCTACGCCCTTGTATACAAAACAATTAAATTATTTACACCGCACATCATGCGGTCAGTTTGTTCTTTTAGAGCGCATACATGGTTCAAAAATAACGTTTCCAGTATCTTCCAGTATATTGTAACTATCAATATCTTATAAAGAGAAGTGTACAATTTTTTTGATGTAAAACTAATAAAATAAACAAATTCGAGGATGTGGTAGTTAACATATTAGTCCTTGACATATATTTTTTTCAAAAATAAATATTGGAAATTTCCCTGGATGTTCAAGTATAAAGTTTTAAAAGGACATTTTCAATACTTAATCGTCCTGGTGCACCCAAAAATTGATTTTTTTTCTATTCTACAGAGTTTTTCCTTTTAAATGATAGCCATATTCTTATTCTACAATGCATCCAATCTTTTGAATAATTTGTTTATTCAATCATATTCTAGAAATTTGAAAGTCCTTTTAAAAAGATCCTGACGTCAGAGAGAAAAACTAAAAACGCAGTTTTACTATATTTGGCCCCCAGTTTTGTGAACATATTGCCTTTTTCGTGTGTAAAATCGACTGTGACACGATGTAATCGGTAACGGTATGAAAAAAGAAGATAAAGTTGCGTCAAAATATGTTGTCAAAAAAATACATAGTGAACACCGGAATTAAATCGACAAAAAACCGCGGTAAAAAAAGTTATACATTGGTACATTAGTTACAAGTAAGCATAGCCACAACGAGGTGGAGTTTGAACAAAATGCTGCCATAAAACTTAACAAATATTCACATATACATTTGTAGATAATCTGTTTATTACGGTACATGTACGATAAATATGTGTAACATCATTTCAGTTGAATTTGCAATTTGAGAAGTCCATCTCGGGATGTTGCATTTTAAATCTAAAAAAAAAAATAACATTAATCAATCATTGTTAGATAATTGGGATATTCACAACGGCGCCGTAAGTGTCATATTGTTGTATGTCGTAAACTTTAAACGCCTAATAAATATATTAAGGGGGTTCGCAAAGTACCGTCAAATGATATTATGAATTTTCCCAGTTTAAAAAAATAGTTCGTTGTAGTTTCAAGTTCTCTAACCATTTATTAAAGGTTTTAAAGTTTACGACGTACAACAATACGACACTTACGACACCATTGTAAATCCCTCAAATGTAACTATGTAGCTCATACTTCTCTAATATCTCCATTTTCTTTTTATCTTCACTTGTTGGGAGACCCAGCTCTTTTTGACGTTGATCATACATCATTTTTTCAACCAAACTTCGAGTTTCACCGTCCAGATCAGAAAGTTTTGATGGCTCAGGGTTTATTTTACGTGTTGAAATTGGAGGATCTGCAGTTGTCAAGCGGTCCCACCAATTCATTTTGTTAAGCTAACAGAAATATTAAAAAGAGCAAAAAACCGTTCATTACTATTATTTGCAAATATTACTTAAAATATGTACATAGTTAAAAGAAGCATAAACAAAAATAAGTGTAATTTTAGTAATACCAAGTAAGGTCTAAGTTCGGGCGGAGCCGAACATTAAATAACCGGCGCAAGTATTAAATATATGATTTTCACCTTTCCGAAAGCTACCGCTAAATACTAAGCCGGGGTGTATCAATTTTGAGTAAATTAGCGTCTTTAAATTTCGAAATATTGAAGTTTCAAGCATTTCTGAAATTTACCGTTATATGAAAAGCGGCCTCAATTTTAGTCCGATTTCAATAATTTTCAACCTTTTGCTTTTATGTGGCAAGCACAATAACCATAACGAGTTTGGTACAAATTGGTAGAACGGTTACCGAGATACATATATGTGATCATAAGTGGGCGTTGCCACGCCCATTTTCCAAATTCTTATCATAAACGTATTTCTTGGTAAAGAACTGTTGCAAGCATCAATTTTGAATAAGTTATCTTTAATAATTATCTAAGATTTCGTATTTCTCCAAATTACCGTTATATGGGACGTGGGCGTGATCATTGTCCGATTTTAAAAACTTTCGGCCATTTCGTATGTAGCAGGGCTAACAACTGTGCCAAGTTTGGAAGAAATTGATGCAGCGGTTACCAAGATATATACATGTAACCATAAGTGGGCGTGGCTACGCCCAATTTCCAAAAATATATAATATTCTTATTTTTTTGTCTAAAAATTATTGTAAGTATCAATTTTGAGTGAATAATCTTCAGTAGTTACTAAAATATCGCAGTTTTCGTATTTCTGAAAATTACCGTTATATGCCAGGTAGGCGTGGTTATTGTCCGATTTTGCCCATTTTCAATAGCATCCGTCCTACGCCCGAAAGAAGTGCACGTACCAAGTTTCGTTAAGATATCTCAATTTTTACTCGAGTTATCGTTTGCACAGACGGACGGACAGACAGTCACCGCTTAATCGATTTCTCTTTTCATTCTTATCATTTATGTATGCATTTGTCTATATCTATCTCGCTTCGTTTTGCCTGTTACAAAAGACCGTTATGTGAACAAAGTTATAAAACCCTTGTGCACAAGTGCGCTCGGGGTTAAAAGGAATATATCGGGTGCCTCCATTGACGATAAACCTTTTTGAAATGACGGGGTCATTTTATGAATTAGTTTTTATGATTGCAAAAAAGAAATATATCTCGTTAAAACTACATCATTAATTCAGATTATGTTTATCCACGCTTACTGAGCCTTCACCATATCTCTTCGAAGGCAATGTGGGAAGAAAGAAATATTCCCTCAACCTTTGGAGGTAGGTAAATACGTATAAGAACTTGTGATTATTTCCAGGAAATAATACACAAGTCAACAAAATTTTAGAAAATCCCAGAACCAAAAACTAGATCATCTATTTCCTATGCAATTTTTTGTGCTGAATCGAAATCCGATGTATAGCTGTGAAAATAGTCTTTTTGACAAATTTCAACAACTGACATAATCGAGAAAAAACTTTTCGAATGATGCCATAGATTTTACCTTAAAGTACACTTCTTCGCTTTTAAAATATAAAAATGTAAAGTATGCGGTTTAAACTAAAATATTCGGTCTGCCATTTGAAGTTGCATTGTTTCAATCGCATACTTTAAGTTTTTATATCTAAGCGAAGAATAATCGGAATTGAAAAAATAAAAAAACTGAACAGTTGAGTGTTAGACGAGCGTAATATTTTTCTGATCATATAAGACAACATGTTTTGTGTACCGTTGACAGTTGAATTTGAAGTATGAAGTCGTTCAGAAGACGCCTCACTGATTTTCTTTAGCAACGGTTCCGCTCAACTGCTGGGCCTTCTGAACCTACCAATTTTTAAGGCAAAAGTTGTGTCAATTTTTTTCTTTTGGGTTAGAACAGTGATGAACAGATTTTTTGGCTCTTAAAGCAATTAAAGAGCCAGCAAGTGCTAAAGCAGTTCTGAGAGTAAATTGGGTGTAAAAAATACATTCAAATCTTCACATATCCCCACTCCCATAGCCTTCATCGCACAGCGGCTGCGGAAATACTAATACGGCTTCCCACGGCACCCCAATTATGTAGTCCGCTCTCATTCGTAATTCGCACTCCAATTACACTTCGAACTACGTAATTCGCCATACAAAATTTTGAGAGTGAATTACCTCATTTATTGGTAATTCAGATCCAATTACCATGGCTGTCAGTATGCTATAATTTCTTATTAATATTTTGTTTTAACTCTACTCATACTACCTTGTCTGAATTAGCCTTGTAGTAGTTTACAGAAATTATTTTGCTTTGAATCACCGGTTGGTCCAAGAGACATTGAGTAAGTAACACCAGCAGAGGGTTGAAATTTGCATTTTTTCATTCGAAGTGATCCATGCATTTTCAATTTTGATTAAAATTTACTGTGAAATAACCGATTTTTTTACCTTTGTTGACATTTTAGACAACAAAATCAACCACAAGATACACGCAGCTTGTTCTATTTGATGAATACAATAACATATTTCTTAGCTTTTATATCTTAATAAGTGCAACGAACTACAGTAAAACCCGCTTAAGTACCTCACGAAAAATGTCAGCTTTTTGAGGTACTTATGCGGGTTGGGTACTTAAAAGAACCCGCTTAAGTACCTCGATGCGGGTACTTAAGCGAACATAATTATTGATGTAGATACATCCTCTTGTCAACTTGCATAAATATGTAAATCCTTGATTAAAACATGAAGATTGAATGAAGTATACGTAGTTCAAAACCAAGATCTTAACATTATTTAAATAGATAAACAAATAAAGAAAATTATAAAAAAATAGATAAAGCAATGGTATGTAATTTTTACAAGAATTAAATTATTTAAAAGGTTATTGATTATACATATTTATAATGGCTGCGTTTCTTTATACATTCCGGATAATCCCATTTCACAGCCGGAATAAACAGAATGCGTTTGAAATATACGTCAAAATATCATCAGGAACGTTCTAAAGAATAAATAAACAAAAAAGTTTATTCCAAACATTCAGAATGAATAAAGAAATGCAGCCAGTATAAATATACAATATAAACCTAAGCTTAAAATTTTATGGAACACTTAAAAAAAATCATCAAAATTTTAAAATTTTTTCTCAGAAGTGTGTTTTGAGTACATACACAGTTTGGCTGACTTCCAAAACGTCAATTGCTTTGCATTCGTACAAAGTATAAGGTTCCATAACGCCGAACTACAAAATATTGACAATGTATACTGTTCCACAACGCAGCCGAAAAGTTATCGAAACGCATCGCTCAAGCAATCGGCGCATCAGAAACAAAGTTGATGCTTCGTTTGTTATTGGTTAGCATTGGTATTTTAGAAATGGAAATTTTAGAAAAATGCTTCATTTTTATATTGAATATTTAAAATATGCAATATATGGTTGCAATGTGTCACAACTCTGCATATACAAACTGTTTGATTACCGCAATATAACAGATTCTAAACATTGTATTGATACGTTTTGGAAGTCAGCCTTTTATTGCCCATTCAATTTTAGTGTAATAGGCTGACTTCCAAAACGTCAATTGCTTTGCATACGTACAAAGTATAGTTTTCCACAACGCCGAACTACAATTGGTTGACAATGTCTACCTTTCCAAAACGCATTCGAAAAGTTATCAAAACGCATCGCTAGAGCAGTCAGGGCATCAGAAACAAATGATGATGCTTCGGTGTTATTGGTTACCATTGGTGGTTTAAAAATGAAAAATTCAGAAAAATTGTTCACTGCTATACTGCATATTTAAAATATGCAATGTATATGGTTGCAATGTATCGCAACTCTGCATATACAAACAGTTTGGATACCGCAGTATAACAGTTTCCAAACATTGTATTGATACGTTTGGAAATCAGGCATAATGTGCAAGTTTCAAGTGGCTAAAAATTACCGTTGACTTTATGTAAAAGGGGAAAATTATAAGTGAAATGGTAAATGGGGTACGAAAAATTAAGGTACTTAGGCGGGTTGGGTAAATAAGCGGAGAGGTACTTAAGAGAGGGATTTTCTTCAGATTACATCAAAAAATTCACGGTGCACAAAAATGTTGGTTATTTAAGCGGGTTATGTACTTAACCTTAACACTAACATATGTGTAAGCGCCAATCTATGTATAAATCTATGTATAAATTATGTTGTGATTTCACTTCAATATAAAAATTGTGAGTAGCCCTGATTTAAACAATACTTTTCGAGCGTCTTCTGAAAATCGATAAATTTTTTTAGTGATGATTTCATTTTTGGTTTTTTCTACAAAACCTCTGTGAACGCTAAGTATACCTAAACCTAAATTCAAGTACAAACTAAGAGAAAATCTTAAAAGATAATAATTATTTTACCTTTTTTAAGTAAATGACTGTTTATCAGACTAACAAAAGTAAGTTGAAAAGGACGTTCACAGTTGATAAAATTATCGAGGAACTAGCAGTTTACCAAAACTAGCCCTGCGTACGTCCATGTACCAGGGTATGCAGCTGTTGACGTAAGGGTCCAGGCGGTGCAATTCCACTCAGACATGGGAATATGGTGTAGAATACTTTTGTTGTGGTTATCAGGAAATTTCAAGTTAATCTGATGTATAGTTTCCAAGATATAGCAATTTGAAAACGCAAAACATACCCGGGTATGTTGCTGTTGACATAAAGTTTAAGGGTTTGGAGTAGAGCTCTCGATTTTGTTCGCACATTTTCAAACAGCCCGGGTATATGAGCAACGAGTACTCGCACACTTGTTCAATGCTCATTACTCGAAAATTTTTGAGCATGAGCTCGAGCAATTCGAGTTTTTTCGAGTAATTTGAGCAATGTTTTTTTATTATATTGACATTTTTGGTAGCAACTTTTTAAATTTTTCAAACTATTGATATATAATGCAAAGATTGTTACATTGGTATTTAATAATATAATTTATTTAACATGAATTAGAGAGCAGCTGCTGACAAATACAATTTACAAATTTTCTTTTGTTTATGAAATTGTTCAAAAACTCGAAAATTTTGAACAAACATTTGAGCAGTTGAGCAATGAACGAGTTTCGAGCTACTCGCATTGCTCGATACCCGGGTATCTGAAGCTCTAGTTTGGAGTGATGATAAGGACATAGGTATTCTATTTTGGTACTACTGAACATAATTAAAAATATTTTACGCTTTTATCGTTTAAAAATTCCTCGCTCTCTATGTAGAAACAAATAATTAAGTTTGTCATTACTACCTGTTTCCTTCCGAAGCGCTTATATTCACTAGAGTTCCGCGGATAACACTTTGCCAATCATTCACATTTTAATGTTTATCGATTTTGGGACAAAATATGCAAATAAAATTTTATAAACAAGTAATGTTTAAGTAAAAAATACAACCGATTTTAATGCTTATATAAAGCTTTGGAAGTACCGTTAATTTCCTTATGATCCAATGATCGAAACTAACAAAATTAGTATGGGACCACCGTTGAGATACCTTTCTGGCAAAAATTATCGAAAACCGTTCACGAGGTCCACAGTTATCCGGTAACATACATAAATAAAACAAGTAAAGTATAAGTTCGGGCGAAACCGAACCCAGCGCACGTATTAAATATCGTTTTTTCACCTTTCAGTAAACTGCATGACAGCAAGAGTATTTTTCCCGATGTCAAACTGTTTCGATAATATGCTATGAGATATTGAAATAATTGGAGCAAGTTTGGGGGAAATCGATAAGGGGCTATCAATATACTCTTATGTACAGTTGTCCACAAAATAATAGGAGTGGGATATTTTAACCTGTTTTGGCTATTTGTCTTTAGTTTATTTAATGTTTCGTATTTTTTTGTAAAAGCCTAGCTGGTAATACAACAAACACCATATAAATTTACATTTTCAAGTTTGTACAAAAATTATAAAAATTCTGCAAATTTTCACCAAAATTTCAAACTATTTAACCAGAATCTTTAGAAAATATGTTGGTATGCAGTTTTGTAGCCCATTCAATTCTAGTCTGAAGAAGTGCAAGTTTCAAGTTGCTAAAAAATTCCGTTGATTTTTGAGAATTTTTTCGGTTGAAGGTGTTTTACGTTTTTTCCATACAAAGTATGTTCGACAATTTTCTTTTATATGGGGACAGTGCCAGCAAAAAAAATTGCCAAAAATCAACGGAATTTTTTAGCAGCTTGAAACTTGCACTTCTTCAGACTAGAATTGAATGGGCTATAAAACTGCATACCAGAATTTTCTCTGAAGATTCTGACTAAAAAGTTTGATATTTTGGTGAAAATTTACAGAATTTTAATAATTTTTGTACAAAGGTTGAAATCTGAATTTAGTCGTTGTTTGTTGTATACCCAGCTTGACTTTTGTATAAAAATAATAAAAATTAAATAAACAAAAGGCAAATAGCAAAACCTGACCAAAATAACGCACTCCTATTATTTTGTGGACCACTGTATGTAGTCATAAGTGAGTGGTGCCACGCCCATTTTACAAAAATCAATAATATTGTGTCTTGTTAAGGGATTGTTGTAAGTTGGCCTGTTTAGTTATTGAAATATCGGAATTTTCGTAATGTGTCTTGTTAAGAGATTGTTGTAAGTTGGCGTGTTTAGTTATTGAAATATCGGAATTTTCTTATATATATCGATTTTGAGTAAATTAGCATAAATAGTTAGTAATTTATCGCAGTTTTCGTATTTCTGTAAATTACCGCTATATAGGAGGTGGGCATGGTTCCTGATTTCATAAATTTTCAAAGACTTTCTTAGTGTGGCTCTGAGTAATGCTCGTACCGAGTTTGGTGGGGATTGGTAAAGGGACTACAGAGATACAGCATTTTATCGTAAGTGGGAAGTGCCACGCCCATTTTCAAAAAATTTCATAACTGTTTTCTTTCATGCCAAAATTCTACTTCGCGTACCAACTTTCAATAATTTGGATCCAGTATTTACGGAAATATCTTAGTTTTCGCATATTTCGAAAATACCGTTATATGGGAGGTGGGCGTGGTTATTGTCCGATGAATGGGCGTAGCCAGAACGAAATTAAGAGGGGGGGCCATACAAAAAAAAAATTCAAAACCAATAACTTACTTACTAAAAAATTGTTTATTATAGCTTAAAATTATGGTAACCAATACAGGTGAATATGTTGTAACTAACTGTTGTAACTGTATAAAACTATTCGTCGATTTAAATTGTTAACTTTTTACTGAGCATGTATATTTTACGAGGAGGAAGCATCGAAAGCCTAACCCCGTCAGTGTGAGACTTTAACCCAAACTAAACTTCCTATCGTCATGTATCGTTTCCCTCTCGGTACCACCGTCAAGGATTTCGTGGGGATTATAACACTGTGTGACTGATAAGGTTACAGATCTATTCACTTCTTCTTCTCCTTATTTGGCGCTGTAACCGCCAAAGCGATTTTAGCCAACTGACGCCAATTGGAAATGCCAAGTGAAGCCAGAATACTTTCAGAGCTGGGGCGTCGGTGTCCATTAGAACGACATGGTCAAGCCAGTTGAACCGCGGTATTTTAATTCGCCATATACAAGCACGGGCATGATGAGTGACTTATAGTGTGGTTTTCGTACGTACAGAGAGGACTTTACTCCTGAGTTGCCTACTCAGTCCCAAGCAGTACTTGTTGGCAAGAGCGATTCTGCGTTGGATTTCCATGCTGACATTATTATCGGTGTTAATGCTGGTTCCCAAGTAAACGAAATTCTCTACTTTCTCGAAATTATAACTGTCAAAATTGACGTCGGTGCCAAGGCGTGAATGTGCTGATTGTTTGTTTGATGACAGGGATACTTCGTCTTGTCCTCGTTTACCACCAGACCCATTCGCTTTGCTTCCTTGTCCAACTTGGAATAGCCAGGACAGGCTTCGCGGTTTTTCTTACCGATGATATCAGTGTCATCGGCATAAGCCAGCAATTGTACGCTCTTGTAGTAAATTGTTCCTGAGCGGTTCAGTTCTGCAGATCTTATTATCTTCTCCAACATCAGATTAAAGAAGTCACATGAAAGAGAGTCGCCCTGTCTGAAACCACGTCTGGTGGGGACGGCAACAGAGCAGAGCTGGTGGTATTGCTCAAGGTCATTCTTCACAGCCGTATGAGTTTTGAGGGGATATAGGAAACTCCTTTTAGTGCTGTCGAAAGCAGCTTTAAAGTCGACATATAGGTGGTGAGTGCCGATCCTTATCTTGCGGGTCTTTTCCAGGATTTGGCGTATTGTACCTGGTCTATGGTAGACAATACATTCCATAAGGCCTTGCAACCTATGCTTAGAAGGCTGATCCCGCGGTAGTTGGCACGCATGGCGGGGTCGCCTTTCTTATGGATTGGACAGAGCGCATTTGAATTCCAGTCGTCCGGCATGCACCTTATTACCTCCTTGCCATCGTAATTAAATAGCTCAGCTGACAGGCCGTCAGCTCAAGCAGCTTTGGCACTTTTCGTCATAGTCAGGCGCTGGGATATCGACTCCATCGTCATCGACTGGGACCTCGGGTTCGTCTTCTCCACTTCTTTCAGTGCTTCTGCCATTCAAAAGGGTCGAAAAGTGTTCCCTCCATAATCTGCGTACGTTCTGGACATCGGTCACTAGGTCGCCATGGTTGTTCCTACAAGAGTCTTGAAACCTTCCGTAATTCGCTCAACTCTCTACTAAAAATTTCAGGTGTTTTTTCGGCCAGCATTTCAAGCATTTTCTCACACTCCTCAGTACCAGTAATGAGCGGGATGCATCAATATAGTAGTGCGAGTCGATGTTTCATCTGTTACATTTAAAACATGGAAGAATGCCTTCCGTCTATCACAACATGCTCGATTTGGCTTCCGGTTTTTCGATGCGGAGATATCCATGTAGCTTGATGGGTATTTTTATGCTAGAGCCCAGTAATACATACTGCCAAGTTTCGGGCCCAGGCGAAGTCGATCACCCTCAGCTAATATGTACGCTCTAAGATAAGAGAGCCTTGGAAGCCTCGTCCTTCTCTTTTATCGGGGCATTGGCACATATGAATGAGATGTTGAAGAATCTCGATTTGATGCGGATTGTGGCTAGACTTTCGTCCACTAGAGTGAACGCCGGTCTCTCTCCCTCCACAAATCCAACACTGAATTGTACTCCTTTACGTGGCAACTGTAGTAGACGTCGCAAGGCTCCACGCTTACCTTCCTCGCCCCATCCATCGCATTTCGTGGATGGCGGTGATGTCATCCTTTATTTTTCCCTAGGACATCAACCAGCCGGGCAGAGGCAAAATCCCGATTAAGGGTTCGGATATTCCAAGTGCATACCCTAAAATCATATTCCTTCCTATGTTTGCCGTGATCGTCATCAAAAAAAAGGGGGTATCATCCGAGGCATGTTTTTTTTTTCATTGGGCAAGGTTTCAACGTGGCGGGACCCAAACCCAGCGCACGCGGGCCACTCCCAGTTGAATGGCAGTCCAAAGCTTTGCAGTACTGGGAAATGTACAAAACACAGTGGTCAAAAGCGAATATCTCAACTAAACCCTGATGTATTTTTTAAATTCATAGCTCTACATACCTGTATGGTAAACCAAATAGCCGGACCAGACGTTATTCAAAATAAAAAATGAAAAAAAATAAACTTTTTTCCGCATACTCTGTAATATTCGTCCGCAATTTTGTAAGGTAAACTAACAATTTATAATCATTGCTTTGCAGCGAAATATCTTAAATTATACACATAGGTATGTATAAATATGAGGACGTATTGAACATTTTGAGTATGCAGATTTTGTATTCTGGTATATTCATTTATGCAAAATATATTACTTGATTTTGTTTTGTCACACTTAAGAAGTAAACGTCTTGGCTGTTCACCCAACCGGCCTATATCTTTATCCATAATCTCAGATTGTACGCTTAGAAATGACACAAACATAAAGACAAAGTAATAACCAATTGAACTATAAATTTTTGCTCATTGTCGACTGCAGCCAGGCTTTTAACCTTTTTAAATGGAAGTGCTTTGAACATAGAGAGAATAACTTGATACGGAACCGGATGATCCACATATCCACTTTTCTAATCAATTTACTAATTATTTGGTTAGCGTTGGGAGTATAATTTGTTATACAGTATATATATAGGAAAAACCTTAAAGTTAGGGGGGGACCGAAATTATTAAGCAAGCATTTCGTGGTAATATATTTCAATATCTAGCCAAAAATTTAGAAATTAGGGCTAGGGCCTGGCTACGCCCATGGCCCGATGTCGCCCCTTTTCAATCCCAACCTACCTTGGAATAAAATTATAGTTTAAAAAACTAAACCCTCCCTATTATACTTGTCATTCGTACTGTCATCAGGTATGTAACTTGAGAACAGAAATCGCTGCATCTTTTAAGCGCATCAATATTACATAGTTACATCCAGAGCTAATAAAAGGAAGGTAAAAAGGGAAACTTACTTACCAAATTTCGTGTACATATCTCAATATTTACTCGAGTCATCGTGTACCCGGACAGACAGACGAACGGACGGACAGACATGGCTTAATCGATTTCTCTTTTCATGCTGAGCATCTATGTATACATTTGTCTATATCTATCTTGATTCTTTTTGGCTGTTACAACCGCTATGCGAACAAAGTTATAATACCCTTGTGCACAAGCGCGCTCGGGTATAAAAGTATTCCGATGAATAGATAGCCTTCCTCCCCGTTTAATTCGGTTAAAAATACCTGATGTTCGATTAGTTTCACGAGCTTACATTAGTTGTGACTTACCTTTTCAAGTGTAATGAGCAAAGTTTTGTTGTCTTGTAAAACCCAGACTGAATCTTCTTGTTTGATTTCAGCGCAGAGCACTCCGTTTATTATAGGTTCCTCGTTTTTTAAGCCCACGAAGAGTGACATTTTTCCTATAGTAACGGAAATATCTTTAGCTCTCAAATTAGATGAAACTCTTAGAGGGATCTTAACCTGTAAGATAAAAAATATTGAGATAATGAATTAACTACAAATGCTTGAAGTGTTTTAAAATGCTAATAATAATAATATATTAGCGCTTAGCTTAAGCAATATATTATTATTTGGCCTTCGATTTGTGGCGTGCGCCTCTCACACAAAGGGGAGGGATCCACAATTTTACGCCGACGAAAGTTTTCTTCATGACAGAAATACACTCGGAAGTTTGCCATTGCCTGCCAAGGGGCGAAATAGAATAAACTTGTTTGTTTTTTGATTTTTTGATATTGGTCGGAAACTGTGCTTGAACTCAGGCCCTGCGTAATGGTAGAGCGCACTGATAACCACTACACCACAGTAATTTCTTTATTGACCAAGATTCATGTGGATTAGGGAATAACAAATTGTTATTGCAATCCAGCAGTTCTACCTAAATAATAGATAGAGACTACATTATTGTAAAACCCGTAAAACCTACAAAATTTTTGATACGATTCGACTCTCGAAAAACGACTTGCATTCGACACGATTCTCGCAATGAGGGTGTATAGCTTCATCAATTTCGCAATCTCAATACGGGTTTTCTAAAGGAAAATCTTTTATCATTAATTTATTGGAGTTTACAACTCATCTCTCAAACGGTTTTACACGGCGTTTACATGAGACAATTTTGCGAAGGCAATAGCAATACATTCACACTTTATCACTAATACATTCACACCTCTTTCATTGTTGTTGTTGTTGTTGTTGTTGTTGTAGCGGCTACAAAAACCCCGCCCAGATCGGCTGATATCTCAGTCGTTGTCGTCGAGTGCCACTAACGGCAGCCCCAAGAAGCGTGCAGCCTCTATGGGGTCAGTCCATAGGGACGACGCCGTTAGGGTTGTGAGGTTTTCCGGGCATTCGAAGAGATGTTTCGAGTCGTGAGGGGTCTCTCCACATGCCGGACATTCGTTCGGCACATCCGCATTTAACCTACACAGGTACGAATTTAGCCTGCTGCAGTAGCCAGAGCGAAGTTGGGCTATTGTCGTTCTGGTCTCCCGAGGCAGATGGAGCTCCGTCATGTCAATGTCCGGTGTTTGTGTGCCTAGAACGGCATTCACAGGTCTTGAGTCTACATAACTCGAGACTGCGTCCCTGTGAGTGCCGTTCAGGGCTTGCCTATGAGCTGTCGGGTCCAGAGGTTGCTTAATGAACCTCCGTCAGTTCAAATAGATGCCTCCTGATGTGCCTCGGCGAGGGCTCCTCTGCAAGCAGCTGTCTATTTGGGTGGCCACATCTGTGGCTCCCAACATGAAACTGCTTGCAGAGCATCGTGTTGTGCTCCCTAATTGGGAGCATTTTTGCCTCATCGTGGAGGTGGTGTTCTGGTGTCATCAGGAGGCATCCTGTCGTTGTCCTGAGTGCTGTATTTTGTACCGTCTGTGGCTTCGTCCACTGCGTCCTACTAGTCCCCGGCGACCACACTGGTGCTGCGTAGTTTACAACCGGCCGGCCTATAGCCTTGTATGTTGCCAGCAACGTTTTTTTGTCTTTGCCCCAAGTACTGCCGGCTAGCGACTTGAGGACCTTGTTGCGGCTCTGTACTTTATTGACAATAGCGGTTGTGTGCGCAGAGAAGGATAGCAGGATGTCGAATGTATTTTAGGATTATTCACCGTCGGAATTGGTGTGTCATCGACGTGAATTCCTAGCGGTAGCCTGACCTCCTTCGTCCAGGTTGTGAACAGGGTCGCAGAGGATTTCGTAGGGGAGAGGGCTAGACACTTTGCAGTGAAGAAGCGAGAAAGGTCATTGAGATATCCGTTTACTTTCGAACACAAGTCATCAATTCCATTCCCAGTCGCCATGATCGAGCAATCGTCGGCGTAAGAGACAATCGCGACTCCCTCTGGTGGTTGAGGGAGCTTTGAAATGTAACAGTTAAACAGTAGTGGGGAAAGGACACACCCCTGTGAAACCCCCTGTTTTATTTTTCTACGTTTGCTCGATTTGTCTCTAAACATTACCGACGAGTGTCGACCACTCAGATAATTTGCCGACCACCGTTTGAGCCTCTGTGGGAGAGAGGAAGCCTCTATATCTTCTAGTAGCGTGGAATGGATGACAGTGTCAAAAGCCTTTGACAGGTCCAACGCTACTAGAATCGTTCTCTCACAGAGACGTTTACAGTTAAGGCCACGAGTTATCTGAGTGTTTATGGCGTTAAGTGCTGTTGGTGTACTGTGCACTTCACGGAAGCCATGCAGATGCTTCGCTGGGGTCTGGTGGTTTGTAAAATACGGGAGTAGCAAGGCCTCTAGTGTATTCACTACCAGAGAAAGGAGGTTATCGGACGATAGGACTCTCCTTTATTGGCTGGTTTCCCGGTTTGAGCAGTGGGACCACTCTCCCCATCTTCCAGATGTCTGGAATGACGACAGTGGCCATTGACAAGTTGAGGACCTCCGTTAGGTACGCTACTCCCGTAGGACCCAAATTTTTCAGCATCAGCATGCATACTCCGTCGGGTCCAATGGCTTTGGAGGCTTTCGCCTTTCCGATGGCTACCCTCACTTCACACTGCAGTTGTGCAGTCTTCTGGTCACTCGACGTTTGGCTTTATCCACCGGAGGATGCAAGATTAACTTCCGGCTAAAATAGCTCGCGCATCGCTCCGGGCCCGACCCCGACGAAGCATGGTCACCAAAGTCCATTTCAACTCTGTCGTCTCGCTTCGTCGGGTTGGACAATGTCCTCACGGTTGACCAAAGCTTACTCACACAAGAGGCGAAGTTGCAGGTCCTCAGATGCTCTTCCCATTCCTTCCCCTTATGTACGTTCACAAGTTGCGGAATTTCCGAGTTGAGATCCCTAATACGGGGATTTCCGGGATCGGCCTGACGAATGTTGTCGCGCTCATCGGCTGGCGCGCTGCAGCAGCTCCCCGTAATCCTGGTGGATGCGTCGTCGTTCATTGTGCAGAATGTCGAATCGTCTATCTGCTCAGCCAATTGTGTTCCCCTAAGATCGGTTGACAGGCTTGAATGCCAAAGATCGTGGTGCACATTGAAGTCAGCCACTACCATACCTCTGAGGAGCGCACCTATTTCAGGGTGATATCCTGCCGAGCAGCTGGACATCGCCTGACTGGATAGCAATTCCCCGACATTCTAGGATGGTATCACTGCGGTCGATGTCTGCTTCGATAAGACGATACTGCACGGTGTGGTGTGTGATGAACGGTAGTCCACCACCATTATCTCGCTCGCGATCTCGACGGTGCACGTTGTATCCGGCGCAATTCAACAGTGTTGTATTGCCGTGCAGCTTCCGTCTCTTAGACCGCAGCTATTAATATTCCGTGACGACCCATGAAGACTGTTATCTCCTCGATCTTGCTCTGAAGTCCGTTACAGTTGAATTGCAAAATCTTCGACTTATTGGAATGTGGGGTGTTAGTGATGCACGTTGCCGAGCCGCCAAATGCTGTGCTTGCTGCTGCTGAGGCGGTTGCCCTGTGGTGTTAGTGGGCAGCGTCGCAGTTGGGGATTGCGAACGAGCAGCACAGTCCCCCGTCAAATCTCGCGTGGTGCGCAGTCTTGAGCATACCCTAAAGTGACACCAGCCAAGGCAGGTGTTGCACTTGACTGATGTCACATTACGGAATATCCTGGACTGACACAGCGTGCAGATTTCCGGAAGAACTAGGAGTTGTTGGCGGTGGCGTGCAGTTATATCTGTGGTGTGGTCTGATGTGTCTGTGGTATTATCTATTTTATTGTGTTGTGGTACGGTTGTGTTTGTGTTGAGTTGCTCAGGCGGACTCTGTTGTGCATCTGATGGAGGGGGACCTGTGGTGTAATCGTCTCTGGCACACGTAGCAGGTGTATGTTTCTGCTCCAGGGTTTGACTCAAGCCAGCCCTGAGCAGAAGTATTCGAAGAAGATGTAGTAATATGGGCGTAAAACTTTTGAGGGATTTCGCCGACCTAAACGGGGTTGAATCGCCGAAACAACAGCCCATGGTCGGGTAAAACCCGAGTCATTCCGGTACGTAGAACCGGCTGTCGACCTTCGGCTACAGCGGCCAACGACACATTGCGTCTCGGCCATGCTGTTTATAGAACTTTTCTTTGCGTGTGCAATTAAAACCGACTGCCGATCGTGGTTACTCATACCGAATTTTAAGCGATTTTAAACGAACCAGCCCCGATATGTATCTGTTGAATTATTTAACAGCTAAAAAATTATCATTTCACGAAACCCTGGTGACTTTTTGACTTTTTGACGTTTTTTGAGTGACTGAGCCGCCGGAAGTGCCAGTGTGTTAAGGTTGTCATAAAGTTTGACAGTAACTGGACAGAGATTGGATAAGAACTTTTCAGCTACTCTTCCATTTCGGGCCAACATAAGCAGGGATCCGTCATTCAGTTGCTTGATGTTATCGACTTGCGTTGATATGGCGTAAATGCATTTTTTAAAGACAAATAGACTAACTTTTGAGGGACTATAAGCAGAAGAGGAAATTTCGAGGTATTTCCGATGGTTCGGAGGATTTGTTATTGACTTATTTGACAAAATGGAGAAGAATATTCTAGGCAGCCGGTGTGATCACTTACAGCGCTCTTACACAATATGCATATGTATTTGCTACTACAAATTTTACCTTCAGCGCGATATGCAGACTCGAGTTCAGTATATTGAAAATTGAATTTTCAGGAAAAAGTCGATAGACAATATTAACTAATAGCTTTGGATGTTGTGGCAGGGACTAACGACACGAAAACGATTTTACGGCGCAGTGAAATACGCCGACCTGTATACATATGTATGTATGTATGTATATGTACATATGTGCCATATTTGAACCCATAACATTTTATTTTTGTACCTCAACTTCCTGTAAAGTTTGCGTCCACGAATACTTATCCAGCGTGCAACCGTTTCCAGTGTTTGGCTTAAGCTTGCCAATTTCCATTTTTTCAGAATCGTCATCTATGTCATTGATAGGTTTGGATATGTCCTCTTCGCAAATGTTTTCCTCAGTCCTAAAATATTAAAAACAATTTTAATTAAAATTTTGGCCTAGCAGATTTAAGATAAATCTTCACATCTATAATAATATTGAATGATAGACAGGCCCGTTCACAGAAATTTGCAAGGCGGACGGGGGTATAAAAAAGGATATCTACAATGAAAAATTCTAAAAAATCGAATAACCTTAATTTGTTTCTTCAGTTAAAAAACAAATTAATCATAATGAATGAGACTATTAAGTAATCTATGTACACACCCTTGTGGACAGCTGATGTAAGTTAAGTGGCATTTTGACCAGTTTTGGCTATTTTTTCTGTCTATTTAATGTTTTTACATTTTTATAAAAGTTTAACACATTACATAACCAGTATCACATAAATCCACATATCAAACTTCGCATAAAATTTATAACAACTTAAATTAAACAAACTTTAACTACACCCAAAATTTTTAAATTTTTATTAAAAATGTTGAGAAAAATTTAAGGTATGCAGTTGTATAGCCCATTAAATTTTAGTAGGTTAAAATGAAAATTTCAAGACGCTAGAAAATCGCGTGAAATAATTTTTTGCTGACGGTATTGAGCATTTGGAGCATTATGGAGGAAAATGCCTAGCACATATACGGCCAGAGTCAAAAATTAGCAAACACCTTGTTCTAATATAATATTGACAATGTTTTTCATGAACAATTTTGTCATTATTTTTTTTTATGAAAATATAGTTCATTCCATGATACAAAAAAAAGGTAATTTCCACAGTATACAGTAAACCAGCCATTAACAATATGCTTATTTGAAAATTAATACGTGAAATATTGTGAATGTATAGGATTTATTTGTCATTAACCCATAGGTAGCGACTGATGCACAAGTATCCACAAATGTTTGTTGATATATTTGACATGTAAATTTGAACAGCAATATTCGTAAAAAAATACTAATAAAACAAAAAGATTTTTTATTACTACGTGGGAAGTGGGCGTGGTTATTGGCAGATTTCGCCAAAGTTTAACACTAACCAACTTATACCAAAGGCAACTTCGACACCGACTTTCGTTAAAATATCTAAATTTTGTTCGAGTTAGCGTGTTTACAAACAGAGAGGGCTGAACTAGTTCATCTCGTCATTCTGAATATTTTGGTATATATGTATGCATATGTGTATATATGTACATACATTTTATACGGTTAACAAACGCGCTTGCTTATCTGCATAAACCGTCTTTACTTGCATTAATTCATGCATTATCCTCTTTCAAATGTGAATAAGCGGCTGAACAAATACATACAAATTTCGCGCATTTGAAAATTAGAGAGTTCTACCTTAAGCTAAGTAATATTTGTTTTACCGCCTAATCGATGGGACCATTTTAAAAAGTCAGCCCACCATTACTCACTCAAAGTTGTGTTCGGAACACGGTTTGACTTATGTAGGAACTGCATCCGGTTATAATCGCTTACGCTTCAAGCTTGATTTGCTTGGAATTTTGTTTTTCTCGTTATTTTATTTTATGTGACTTGAAAATATGTTTCACTATAAGAAAATATTTAAATGGGATTTCGTTTGGGTTAACGAAAACGACAACTGTGAAAAAATATCAACCAATACATTCAAACAAAATGTCAAATAAGCATATTTACATTTTTTTGTTTTGGCTATCTGGATTACTGTATACTGTGGGTAATTTCAATAAACAACTTTTGACGGATAATAAAATTTTCTGAAGTTTCATAAATTGTGAGTATTATCAATGGCCTTGCCACTTTGATAATGTTGAATCAATAAATCGGAGTATTTTCTTTCCAATATTTATACCAATGTAATAACATTTCAAATCAAAAACCATTATTAGTGCTTGGCACTTTTGTTACTTACGTGGTTCGCACCTTTTTTTATTAAAAATATTTAAAATATAAACTGTTAAAGGAGACTTTATCGTAATTGTTCTTTTCATTTTGCAATTAAAACCACGCTCACATTATTCTGTTATTTTTTTTTTGTTTTCTTATTTTGAATGCAATCTTGCGATTTAAAAATCGAATTCTAAAGAATGTTCTTCGCAAATAAAACCTTTTTATATTTTGGTTCAAATTTGCTTTTAAATTTCTCATCAGATTTTGCAAAAAATTAAACTTTGTGATTAGCGCATCATAATTAAATTTCACAAATTTTTAATTTATGCAAAACACCTGAAATCGGCTTGAACAGACCGCCCTCCGATAAACCTCTAAGAGATCGTCGTTTAAAGTACAAAATCGTGTATCAACAAAATGCACAACTGCGTATGTGAGGTTGCATAAAATTATTTTCTAGAGAGTAAAAACACTTATATTTCAAAATGGTTCTCTTTTTTACAAAGAAATCGCATTTCAGGACGAATGGATAAGGCTTGAGCCAAGAGCTTGTGTCAGCAAATCCAATTTTTGGCAAAAAATGTCAGTTACGCGGTTTTGCAGAACGACGATACGCGGTTTTGTACTTTAAGCGACGATATGTAAGTATATACTTTCTTCATGCGTTCTGAAACCTTGTCGTCAACCCCATTTTCGAAATCTTGCAACCGGCACAATTTTCTAGTTCATCGTATTCCACACTTTTGTACTGATGTACTGATAAAATCTTCTGCTTAAAAAAAACAATTTCTTCTAGTGATCAGGTAGCATGAATTTGATGAAATGTCATAATTTTGTTAAAAGTCAAATCAACAACAACAACGAACAAGTTAACAACAACAACGAATGCTATTAAATGAAACTACCTTCTTTTTTGTATCATGGTTCATTCTACAACATATTTTTACAAAATTCATGAAAATTCAACCCATTAAAAAAATTATCAAATTTTAAAGTTTTTAATAAGAACTTCTAGAAACTTTTCGAGTAAGCAGTGGCGCATTCAATTCCAATAAAACTTCAAGTGGCTAAAAATGTCCGTTGATTTTTGATAAAATTGTTTTGCTGCCCTCAGAGTATGAGCTTATAGTGAGCACTAAAAATGCAACCATGTAAATTGCAACCAGGTTAATGTAGAAAAAAAACCCTGATGACGCTCCAAATTGAAACGCCCGTACGTATCTATTTAAAACAAGCAGACCCGGCGAACTTCGTCCCGCACAAAATTAATTTTTTTTACTGAAATATTTGGGTCCAACATTTTCACTAACAATTCACGTTCACGATTTCAAGTGATACATTTATCTGCTAATATAACGTTTTGGTGGTTGTCAGAAGGCATATTTCCATTGTCGTCTTTAATAACCTAACGAAAGTGTATATTCGTGAAGAAGTTCTTGAAATTCTCCAACGATCTGGAGTTTAACAGCACGGTTAATCGCAAAACGAAATAAATTTGAAGAACTTTTTCCCATTCACTCCCTGGCAGCAACAATGATCCGGTTCGATGGTGAATCTGTTCTTGAAACTCTATGGTATAGTTGGTGACAATTTAAAAATTGGTGAGTATCGTTGTTCTACAGGAATCCAATATACACAGACTTATTTCAGTCGAAGTACCTTAAAGCTCTTATCAAGTAGCGTAATGGTTCTGATGGTAGATTTAGTGCTGGTCATTTGAGACTGACCCCTGGACAACTCAATCCTGGGGTATCCGAATGAAGCTCGCAAATCACGTTCATTGGGCCAATCGGAATACACGGGAGCTTGTGTGTTAAACTACGTGCCAGTCAGTGGCGGACCCACGGGGGCATTTTAACACCCAAAAGTTCGCAGTAGAATAGCATTATTGCGGCTTATTTAAATACACATTTTTTTGATACAGCCCTATCCAAATTTTTTTCTATATTAAATTTTTTATGCAGTGAAATATAATTATTGCGGCTTTTTAATTTAGTTTCTTTTTTTTGATATTACAGATACCTGGCAACAACGGTTCTTAAATTTTTTCTTTACTCACCTTCTACAGGCAGAGGGGAACAAAATTAAATAAAAACGAAGCAGTAATGTACATTATTGCAGCTTATGAAAATTTAATTTTTTTTTTGATATTTGAAATATGTGGCAAAACCGGGTTTCTAATTTTTTCTTTACATTCATTTTACTGACAGGAAGGCACATAATGAAATAAAAACGAAGCAAATCCCTTGAGCCGTTCTTGAGTTATGTGATAACACACGGAAGCAATCCATATTTACATATTTTTTTTTTTCGAATGATGGCAACCCTACCAATTATTATTTTTTTTGAATAAATTTTTTTTAGTACTTTCTCGGTGAAGTAGCATTATTGAGGTTCATTTATGTTTTTTTATTCTGATATTGCAGATATCTGGCAACATGATTTTTCCAATTTTCTCCTTACAAACCTTCCACAGACAGAAAAACACAAAATCAAATAAAAACTAATCAAATCCGTTGAGCCGTTCTTGGCTGATTCGATAACACATGAAAGAAATCCATTTTTATATAAAAACTTTTTTTTGAATGGTGGCAACCTATCCAAATTTTTTTCCGAATTAGTTTTTTTTTTTATGCGTTCTCAGTGAAATAGCATTATTGCGATTTATTTATTATTCACTTTTTATTCTGATATTGCAGATATCTGGCAACACCATTTTGCCAATTTTCTCTTTACAAACCTTCTACAGATAGAAAGACACAAAACGAGATAAAAACGAAGCAAATCCGTTGAGCCGTTCTTGAGTGATGCGATAACACACGAACAGCAATTCATTTTTATGTATAAAGATTAGGGCTGGGAACTTCATCCGGATTTTTCTACTATCCGGATAAACCGAATATTCGAATATCCGGATACCTAAATGAAAAATCCGGTTACTCTGGAAGCTAAGATAATATTCGGCTATCCGAATATCCGGATTTTTCGTTATCAAAACGATACTTTCATTTCCCAATACCTGGCGCTCATAAATTTGTAGTAACAAGTTTTCTATTTCTACGCACAAAATTGTTTGTATAAATTTTAAAATTTCCTAAATTCTACTTTATAATTTCAAAGGCTTCTACAAACGAATTAAAAAGTTCAACAAACAAATATATGCGTATAGAAAACTTGCTACTTCATATGCATGACCGCTTGGTATTGGCAAATTAAAGTATCGTTTCGTAAAAATGAAAAATAAAATAAAATTGACCGCGAGAGGTTTTTCATGGCTTTAAAATATCATGGATGGAATAATGAAAGCTGTTACGATACTCTTGGTCATGGTGAATGCTTTACCAAATTGTAGCATTTCTAAAATTGATGACAAGAATAGTGCCATTTGTTTATATTGTGACAAAACGATACAAAACAAAAGGTCAACTTCAAGTCCGTCAAGAGCTTATTCACTCTATCGTGTGCATAATTGAATTCACGAATATTATTAGTCTTTTGTTGATTTTTTTGGATATCTGAAAATACGAATATTAACCGGATCTTCGTAAATCCGGATATCCGAATACTAGCAAAAGCGAATATTAACCGGATATCCATACTATCCGGATTTTATTCGTGTCAACGGACAATCCGCATGGATATCCGGATATGCGAATGTGCGGATAGTCCCAGCCCTAATAAAGATATCTTTCAACTTTGTAACGGACTTTCCTGAGTGCTGGGCGTAGCTCTCGGTCGTCCAGGGTCCTGTAAGGAGTAAACACCCTATCTCCTCAAGAAATTAGAACACACTCGCTTCAAGTTTACAGCCTCTTTATTCGCTATACTCTCGCTATATCTACTCTCTAAAGTATAGAACTAGAGTAGGTTTAAACCCTACAGCTAGCACCAGTCTCAGTGGTTAAAGCCCACTTCTAATAACTCTCAGGCCGCCGGAAAGAGGTCAGGAAACTCTTTAACCGGGCAAAACGGACTGGGAACTGGGACGACTACTTGTCAGCCCTAACCATCTACAACAAAGAGATTCGCGAAGCCAAGAGAAATAGTTTCAGGAGATTCTGTGAAGGCATCAGCTCCACTCCGGAAGCGGCCAGATTACACAGAGCATTAGCTAGAGGCACAGTTGAAAGCCATATGACAATAAAACAACCAGATGGAAGCTACTCCCGAAGTGAGGAGGAGAGGGCTCTGGCTCTACTAACAACCCACTTCCCAGGAGCATTGCCTCCAGTAGCAGAAGACAGCGACGTTTCCTATAGACCCGCTGCGGAAGACTGGGGGACAGCAAGGCGTCTGTTCACCCGGTCATCTGTGCGATGGGCTATTAACTCGTTCGAGCCCTACAAGACCCCTGGGGTAGACGGTCTATGGCCGATTCTACTCCAGAAAGAACTGGATCTCCTAACCCCGATCCTAACCAATGTCATGCGGGAAAGTCTGGCACTGGCATATCTCCCACAACTGTGGAGAAGGGCCAATGTCAAATTTATACCCAAAATCGGCAAAAAAGACTACTCAGAGGCGAAATCCTTTCTCCCGATCAGCCTAACATCGTTTGTTCTAAAGGCGATGGAGAAAATCCTAGACAACCACATCAGAACCACCACCCTGGTTTCGCTACCGTTACACCATGGGCAACATGCCTATCGGGCCGGTAGGTCAACGGACACTGCGCTGTTCCAGTTCCAGTCAGGCCAATAGCTACATATGGAGCGGTGGCATGGTCCGAGAGGACCACACTCAACACAGTGAGAGCATCGCTCTCTAGGCTCTAGCGGTTGGCGTGCACATGTATAACGGGGGCCATGCGCACCTGCCCCACCGCAGCCCTGGAGGTCATTTTGGACCTGACGCCACTGCACATAGTTATAGAGCAGATCGCCAAAAAAGCCATCCTCAACTTCTTGAAGGAGGGCATTGGCAGAGGGAAAGTGATCTCGAGCCGATTGGGAGATGAAATTAGATCTAAGATCCCTATCTCCCAGCTCAACAGAGATGACATGAGTACAACGACAATCTTTGAGAAGAAATTCAGGATCGAACTACGCACAAGGCGACCTGGAATGAGACAATCTTAGAAAACACCTTCAGGGCTCACACCCAAAGGTGGTTCACAGATGGCTCAAAAACCGACGAAGGGATAGGAGCTGGAATATCTGGCCCTAGGGCTAAGATCTCCATCCCCCTGGGAAACTACCCCAGTATATTTCAAGCGGAGGTTTACGCCATAAGTGTTTGCGCGGAAACGATTCTGCAGAGACAAGCAAGACTGCAGCATATAGTTATCTGCAGCGATAGTCAGGCCGCATTAAAAGCCATATCCTCGTGTGAGATTAAATCACGAGTGGTATGGGAATGTGTAGCGAGATTAAACACCCTGGGGGAAAACCACACACTACAACTGGTGTGGGTCCCGGGCCACAAAGGCATACAGGGAAACGAGGAGGCTGACAGACTAGCAAAAGAGGCCGCAGCCACTCGACCCATAGGCCCTGAACCCTTCCTTGCAGTGGGGCCTCATATAATCAAGGAGGAGTTAAGAGGGCCCGTGTTGCGCTGCTCGGTCGCAGACTTCAATTGCGACGCCCCCCACCACCACCACAGGGCGGCAATCTCCTCAGCAGCACACACAGCCAACGGCGGCAAGAACATACACTTCACTCACACCCCACATCACGACACGTCTCCCGAACCACATAAAGCTCCTTCACTTCAACTGTAACGGGCTACAGAGCAAGATTGAGGAGATAACCGTCTTCATGTGTCGGCATGGTATATTAATAGCTGCGGTCCAAGAGACGAAGTTGCACAGTTGCGCCGGGTACAACGTGCACCGTCGAGATCGCGAGCGAGATAATGGTGGTGGCTTAGCGTTCATCACGCACCACACCGTGCAGTATCGTCTTATCGAAGCAGACATCGACCGCAGGGATACCACCCTAGAATGTCAGGGCATCGCTATCCGGTCAGGCGATGTCGAGCTCGAAATATTTAACATATACATACCCCCTGTCACCTGCTGCCCGGCAGGATATCACCCTGATATAGGTGCGCTCCTCAGAGGTGAAAACCGAATGGTAGTAGGTGACTTTAATGCGCACCACGATCTTTGGCACTCAAGCCTGTCAAACGATCGTAGGGGAACAGACTTGGCTGAGCAGATAGACGATTCGACATTCTGCACAATGAACGATGACGCACCCACCAGGATTATGGGTAACTGCAGTAGCTCGCCAGACATCACAATAGTCAGCGCTGGTCTGATAAACAGCATAACGTGGCGACCTGTGCTGACTCTAGCATCAGACCATCTACCCATAGTCATCTCGATTGATAAACCAACCGACTTTGCCTCCGCCAAACACCGGACCTATATCAACTTTTCTAAAGCTGATTGGAAAGGTTACGCGGAGTTTACCGAAAACACCTTCGCAGCGCTCCCCACACCAACCGACGTCCATCTCGGTGAACGTAAGTTCCGCAGGGCTATCACTGCTGCTGCAGCTCGCTTCATACCGGCAGGATGTATATCGGACCCACGTCCAAACTTCCCTGCCGAAGCGGCTGTTCTAGCTGATGAGCGTGATAGCCTTCGTCAGGCCGATCCCGGAGATCCCCGTATCAGGGATCTCAACGCGGAGATTCGGCAACTTGTAAACGTACATAAGCGGAAGAAGTGGGAGGAGCACCTGAAGACTTGTAATTTCACCTCGGGTGTGAGCAAGCTTTGGTCAACCGTGAGGTCATTGTCTAATCCGACGAAGCACGACGACAGAGTCGAAATTTCCTTCGGCGACCATGCTTCGTCGGACCCGGAGCGATGCGCGAGCTATTTTAGCCGGCAGTTCATACTGCATCCTCCGGTGGACAAAGCCAAGCGTCGAGTGACCAGAAGGCTGCACAAACTGCCAACAACTTGTGCCCCCCTTGCTTTCACTTGCGGTGAAGTTCAGGTGGCCATCGGGAAGGCGAAAGCCTCCAAAGCCATGGGTCCCGACGGAATATGTATGCTGATGCTGAAAAATTTGGGTCCTGCGGGGGTAGCGTACCTAACGGAGGTCCTCAACTTGTCAATGGCCACTCTCATCATCCCAGACATCTGGAAGGTGGGGAGAGTGGTCCCACTGCTCAAACCGAGGATACCCGCCAACAAAGGAGATCCGTATCGTCCGATTACACTCCTTTCCCCGGTAGCGAAGACACTCGAGGCCTTGCTACTCCCGTACTTCACAAACCACCTGACCCCAGCGAAGCATCAGCATGGTTTCCGTAAAGTGCACAGTACAACAGCAGCACTTAACGCCATAAACACTCAGATAACTCGTGGCCTTAACCGCAACCGTCCCTGTGAGAGAACGATTCTAGTAGCGTTGGACTTGTCAAAGGCATTTGACACCGTCTGCCATTCCACGCTACTAGAAGATATAGAGGCCTCCTCTCTCCCACAGAGGCTCAAACGGTGGTCGGCAAATTATCTGAGTGGTCGACACTCTCCGGTAATATTTAGAGACAAAACGAGTAAGCAGCGAAAAATAAAACAGGGGTGGTGTCCTTTCCCCGCTACTGTTTAACTTTTATATTTCAAAGCTCCCTCAACCTCAAAAGCGGGTTTTCAATGCCAGTTTAGCAAAATTCGTCGGTTAACAACCGATTGTTTACCAGGCGATGGCCACCGGTTAGCTGCTCACCGATCAAAAAGTGACATCTGACTGCTGTCAAAAATATCCAAAATAAATGTATTGTAATTTACACGCATATTTTTATAGTTATGGAACATATCGAGCCCTAACCGCCAAAATAACGTAAGCGACATTTATTTTAAAATTTTCTTTTGGATGCAGAAATATTCCTAGAGCATTTAGGTGCTCTTTTTTTTACGCCGACTCCGAACGGCGATTGTATTTTTATGAGAAGCTGTTTTTCATGGCAGAAATACACTCGGAGGTTTGCCAAGGCCTGCCGAGGGACGACCACTGTTAAGAAAATACCTTTTCTCTATATTTGCGATGTTGCTTTGACCAGGGTTTGAACCAGAGTGCTGCGGAGTGGAAGCGCGCACTGCTTACCACTACACCACAGCGGCCAGTATATTAAAATGCCAAAAAACAGTGCAGAATTGGAAATTGGTAATCGTAGTTTTCATCAGATTGCAAATTTCCCAAAAGTCGTTGGATGTATAGACTGCATCCATGTGAAGATGTTGTTGTTGTTGTTGTCGTAGCGGCTACAACAACCCCACCCAGATCGGTTGGTATTTCAGTCGTTGTCGTCAAGTTCCACTAACGGCAGCCCTAGGAAGCGTGCAGCTCCTATTGGGTTGGTCGACAAGGATACAGCCGTTAGGGTTGTCGGGTTTTCCGGGCATGCGAAGAGATGTTTCAAATCATGTCAGATAGGAGTTTAACCTGCTGCAGTAGCCAGAGCGGAGTTGGGCTGACGGGTCCAGAGGTTGCTTGATGAACCTCTGGACTTCGTCCGTCAGTTCATATTGATTGCTCGTGACGTGCATAGGCGAGGGCTCCTCTGCAAGCAGCTGTCTGTTTGGGTGGCCACTTCTGTGGCTCCCGATCAGGAACTGCTTGCAGGGCATTATGTTGTGCTCCTTTATGGGGAGCATTTGTGCCTCGTCGTGGAGATGATGTTCGGGCGACATCAGGAGGCATCCTGTCGCTGTCCTGAGTGCGGTGTTCTGTACAGTCTGTAGCTTCGTCCACTGCGTCCTACTAGTCCCCGGCGACCACACTGGCTCTGCGTAGCTTAAAACCGGCCGGCCTATTGCCTTGTATGTTACCAGCAACGTTTCTTTGTCTATGCCCCAAGTACTGCCGGCTAGCGACTTGAGGACCTTGTTGCGGCTCTGTACTTCATTGACAACAGTGGTTGCGTGCGCAGAGAAGGAGAGCAGGCTGTCGAATGTTTTTTTTTTTTTAGATGGGCGCTTACACATATATTAGTGTTTGGCCGAGCTTCTCCTCCGATTTGTGGCGTGCGCCTTGATGTTGTCACACAAAGCGGAGGGACCTACAGTTTTACGCCGACTCCGAACGGCACAATCGAGACTGCCTCTGGTGGTTGAGGGAGCTTTGAAATGTAAAAGTTAAACAGTAGCGGGGAAAGGACACCACCCTGTGGAACCCCCTGTTTTATTTTTCTGAGTTTACTCGATTTGTCTCTAAACATTACCGACGAGTGTCGACCACTCAGATAATTTGCCGACCACCGTTTGAGCCTCTGTGGGAGAGAGGAAGCCTCTATATCTTCTAGTAGCGTGGAATGGCAGACGGTGTCAAACGCCTTTGACAAGTCCAACGCTACTAGAATCGTTGTCTCACAGGGACGGTTTCGGTTAAGGCCACGAGTTATCTGACTGTTTATGGCGTTAAGTGCTGTTGTCGTACTGTGCACTTTACGGAAACCATACTGATGCTTCGCTGGGGTCAAGTGGTTTGTGAAATACGGGAGTAGTAGGGCGTCGAGTGTCTTCGCTACCGGGGAAAGGAGTGTTATCTGACGATAAGAATCTCCTATGTTGGCAGGTTTCCCCGCTTTGAGCAGTGGGACCACTCTCCCCACCTTCCAGATGTCTGGGATGATGAGAGTGGCCATAGACAAATTGGAGACCTCCGTTAGGTACGCTACCCCGCTTATGTACGTTTACTAGTTGCCGAATCTCCGCGTTGAGATCCCTCATACGGGGATCTCCAGAATCGGCCTGACGAAGTTTGGACGTGGGTTCGCTATACATCCTGCCGGTATGAAGCGAGCTGCAGCAGCAGTGACAGCCCTGCGAAACTTACGTTCACCGAGATGGACGTCGGTTGGTGTGGGAAGCGCAGTGAAGGTGTTTTCAGTAAAATCCGCGTAACCTTTCTAATCAGCTTTAGAGAAGTTAATATAGGTCGGTGTTTAGCGGAGGCAAAGTCGGTTGGTTTATCTATCGAGATGACTATGGGTAGGTGGTCTGATACTAAAGTCAGCATAGGTTGTTGTTGTTGTTGTTGTTGTTGTAGCAGCTACAACAACCCCGCTCAGGTCGGTTGGTATCTCAGTCGTTGTCGTCAAGTTCCACTAACGGCAGCCCTAGGAAGCATGCAGCTTCTGCGGGGTTGGTCCACAGGGACAAGGCCGTTAGGGTTGTCGGGTTTTCCGGGCATGGGAAGAGATGTTTCGAGTCATGTGGGGTCTCTCCGCATGCCGGACACTCATTTGGCACATCCTCATTCAATCTACTCAGGTAGGAGTTTAACTTGCTGCAGTAGCCGGAGCGAAGTTGTGCTAGTGTAGTTCGCGTCTCCCGAGGCAGATGAAGCTCCGTCGCGTCTGTGTCCGGGGGCGGTATGTCTAGAACGGCATTCACAGGTCTAGAGTCTACATAACTCGAGACTGACTCCCAGTGAATGCCGTTCAGGGCCAGTCGATAAGCTGTCGGGTCCAGAGGTTGCTTGATGAACCTCTGGACTTCGTCCGTCAGTTCATATAGATGCCTCCTGACGTGCCTAGGCGACGGCTCCTCTGCAAGCAGCTGTCTGTTTGGGTGGCCACTTCTGTGGCTCCCGACCAGCAACTGCTTGCAGAGCATGATGTTATGCTCCATTACGGGGAGCATTTGCGCCTCGCCGTGAAGATAGTGTTCGGGCGACATCAGGAGGCATTCTGTCGCTGTCCTGAGTGCGGTGTTCTGTGCAGTCTGTAGCTTCGTCCACTGCGTCCTACTAGTCCCCGGCGACCACACTGGCGCTGCGTAGTTCAAAACTGGCCGGCCTATTGCCTTGTATGTTGCCAGCAGCGTTTCTTTGTCTTTGCCCCAAGTATTGCCGGCTAGCGACTTGAGGACCTTGTTGCGGCTCTGTACTTTATTGACAATAGCGGTTGCGTGCGCAGAGATGGAGAGCAGGCTGTCGAATGTTACTCCGAGTATTTTGGGGTTATTCACCGTCGGAATTGGTGTGTCATCGACGTGAATCTTCAGCGGTAGCCTGACCTCCTTCGTCCAGGTTGTGAACAGGGTCGCGGAGGATTTCGTAGTGGAGAGGGCTAGACACTTTGCAGTGAAGAAGCGAGAAAGTTCGGAGAGATACCCGTTTACTTTCGAACACAGGTCATCAATTCCATTCCCAGTCGCCATGATCGAGCAATCGTCGGCATAAGAGACAATCGAGACTCCCTCTGGTGGTTGAGGGCGCTTTGAAATGTAAAAGTTAAACAGTAGCGGGGAAAGGACACCACCCTGCGGAACCCCCTGTTTTATTTTTCTGTTTGCTCGTTTTGTCTCTAAACATTACCGACGAATGTCGACCACTCAGATAATTTGCCGACCACCGTTTGAGCCTCTGTGGGAGAGAGGTGGCCTCTATATCTTCTAGTAGCGTGGAATAGCAGACGGTGTTAAACGCCTTTGGTGTATTGTTGATGCTGGCTGTATATTTCAAATAGCTCATGTAAATCTTTATATTTTATGAAATATTTTGGCGAAAGTCTTAACATATAGTAAAATTTACAACTCCGATGGAAAAACAGTGCCAATTTTTTATGAAGAGTGATGCTCTCGAATATACATATATATATGTACATATTTATGTATATTACAAATCCATATGTATATCTATGTAGATAAGATATAGTCTAGTGATAGAAAATAAAAGAAGGTATGCATCATACAAAATTTATGTTAGGCTTTTAATATTACATACAGTTGTCCACAAAATAATAGGCGTAAGGTATGAACCCTGGCAAACTATCACAACTTGTACTCTTTATCGATAGTTGTATCATGGAATGAACTATGGGTATATCTTCATAAAAAATAAAATCAAATTTTTAAGCAAAGTTTAAATTTTCAGAGAGAGCAGGGAAAAATTCAATTAAATGTCATCCCAATTTTTTATTTTCTCAATCTGAATTTTTAGAAAATGTTTGAGTATGCAGTTTTTTATCCAATACAATCTTAATCTGGTGAAGTGCAAATCTCAACCGCCTAAAAAATCGCGTTGATTTTTAATATTTTTTTGTTGATGGCTTTTGCGGCTTTTTCATAGGACAAATGCAATTTATAAAATATCACGGTATACACTTTTATAGCTTGCATGTATGTTGAATGCATATAATAACACTCCTGTTTTTACAGCGTTTTTTCTTTTATAAAATCAACACTTCGATGAATAATGAAAACTTGTAATAAATTTAATTTTTAATGTTATCGAAAACCTGATTCTGGATAGGAAAATTATCCCTCCAGTCACTGCGAGCATTATTAATTTTTGCAATACCTGTTGTTTTTGGTAAGCCTTTTCTTTGTGATATCCATGTCAATAGATGTTTCATTCTGTTCATTAGAAGTCGCGATTGCTAAACTAGACTGCTTATGGAAAACACTTAAAAGCAACTTTTCCCATTGTGCCTGAGAAGCTCCAGTAAAAAAATCTGTCTTCCGACGTAAGAAACTGGCAACCGTGTTTAAAAACTAAAGCAGAAAACATTAACAAAATTTTAGACATATATGTACATATAACTAGATTTCACCTGAGGTATCCCGTCTGTATGTTTTTCCGCTATAGCTAATAGCAATCCGTCGAATTTATCCTCTTCTTTAGACATCCTTGCATTAACGTGCTAAACTTACGTCTTTCAATATCCAAGTTGTTTGAAATAGAACTGGGTTACAAATATCGATTTATCAAAATATCGATATTTTGCAGAAAATATCCAAGAACGATAGAATACAAGATTGCGCATTCCCGCAGAGACATTTGCGGCAACGGGTAAACAAAGAATTTGGCGAAGAACAGAGTTAACGGTTGTGAATTTGCAATGAGAAAACGTGTTTTCTTTACAATTCACCAATTTTTCAAGCCATCTTATAGCAAATTAAGCACAACGTTAACAAAAATTATACAACCACTCTTGAAATCTGTTCAAAAGAATAGAAAGAATTTTGTGTTTGAATTGCAGGTGCCGGAAAAGTGATAATATCTTGTCGCATCGCATGTTTTCCTGCAGAAAGTGGTCGATGCTTGCTTACCTCCGATTTTAATTTGTAAATTGTGGTATTTCAACGTTTTCAACTTAACATGTCGTGTTTAAAAGTGGTGCTTTCAATTGTATGTGGGGTGGTGTTGCTGTTTGAGAACTGTGAAGCTGTGGAAGCTTTTGACAAATCTCCAAAGGACCAAAAGGAAAAATCAACTAAGTTGCCGCCTTGTAAATCATGCACTGTGCTTGTGGAATCATTTAATTTGGTGAGTACGTTGCAGTAATAACAAATTTGTGTCGCATTAATATCAACTTTGGGAAAATTTTAGTAGACGGACGGCAAATTCTAGAAAAAGGGGTGATGAGAGGGGGTAGAATAGGACCCCCTGATTTCAAAAATATCCCCTTTTTTTCTAGCAACCCTATAGTTCTTATATAATTTATTGTTAAAGTTTTCATATAAACGATGAATAAAATAGCAAAATAACATACAACTTAGTGCTACCAGACTGGAATTTTGAATAATAAAAGCGGATTTTTAATTCGGAATTGTTACTTAGTAAAATTATTATTTCTGTGTTGCCGATGAAGGGGGGGCTGAACACATTTTGCAGAGAACACCTTTCTGCGTAGGCTGCCTTAGGCCGCACTTAGGGATTATAACCCTCAGGCAGTAGAATTCTCCTTTCTGTTTTGCGAAGAAAAGGAGCTGAACACGTTTTGCAGAGAACACCTTTCTGCGTAGGCGCCCTTCGGCCGCACTTAGGGATTATAACCCTCAGGCAGTAGAATTCTCCTTTCTGTTTTACGAAGAAAAGGAGCTGAACACCTTTTGCAGAGAACACCTTTCTGCGTAGGCGGCCTTCGGCCGCACTTAGGGATTATAACCCTCAGGCAGTAGAATTCTCCTTTCTGTTTTGCAAACCAACCTGGTGTATTGGTGTGTGTCGCGTCAGTCTCAGCAAAATAGTCTTGCATCAACAACCAGAGCTCAGTACGTCATAGTTATTTTTCTTCTCTGTTTTTGGAAGCTAATGCAATGAGGTATAGTTTTAATAAACATTTATTCGATTTGAAATTTTTACTACTATAGTCTTTATTTTGCAGTATATTATATACATATATTTGCAGTATATTATATTTTCATTGATCAACTTAGTTAAGTTTAACTATAACGAAGCAAAATGATGTGTAAAACCAAGTAATTGCTATTAAATCTAAGTAAAAAAATACACAATTTAAATGATAATTATTAAAAAGATACATGCATACATATATACGTTAAGAACATAAATATATATAGGATATACAATTTTAATGTCTTTGTCAACTTAATTGCGGCCCTGAAAAGGGCCTTTGTTGTTGTTGTTGTAGCAGCATACAAGCTCCCCAAAGGGTTTTTGGGGAGCGTTGCTAGAGTGACAGTCCTTGGCCAAATATAAATCTGGGTCGTTCCGGTTACGTAGACCCGACTGTCGTGGGAACGCTGAAAAGGGCCTCTTGTTGATTGGTATATATGTATTTATCTAAGCATAAAATTTTAATCTCTTTGTTAATTAATTGGCAGCCCTGAAAAGGGCCTTTGGATAAATCATATTACTTGCCTGCAAATAAATAAGTTTATATTTGTATAAAAGACGCTTGATGATTTTTTAAAACTAGGGACTTACGTAGCAGGCAAGTATTTTAATTTTAGGCGTCTGAAATACTGAGATCAGTGCGTGTGAAATGCGGACATTAATTCATGCTGCAAGTAAAGAATGGTTAATTTCTACAAATTTAAAAACGCTTTAGTTCAAAACTTACCACATGTTTGGTATTTTATGCAATACTTACGTTTCTATAATGGTACCATATGGATCGATCTAGGTCAGAGTTTTTTTTGGCTTTTCTTTTTCTTTTGTGGGCATTTTCAAACCTCTCTGAACTTGGCAGGACAACTTTTTCTCAAAGCAAAAATTCCTATCGCATAATTTGCCGTTAATTATCCGTAAATTATCCGTGAAAAGAATTATTTTGCCGCGGACATATCTTAAAAAATATCGCGTGCCCTGCTAACTTCCGTGGAAGTTAGCAGGGCACCTTCTGAAAACCAATAAAGGAAACCAGCTAAGCCCAAACTAACTATCTGATAATTTGCCGTAAATTATCCGTTGTTTATCCGTGAAAAGAATTATCTTGCCGCGGAAACATTTTAAAAAATATTGCGTGCCCTGCTAACTTCCGTGGAAGTTAGCAGGGCACCTTCTGAAAACCGATAAAGGAAACCAGCTAAACCCAAACTAACTATCTGATAACTTGCCGTAAATTATCCGTTGTTTATCCGTGAAAAGAATTATTTTGCCGCGGAAACATTTTAAAAAATATCGCGTGCCCTGCTAACTTCCGTGGAAGTTAGCAGGGCACCTTCTGAAAACCAATAAAGGAACCCAGCTAAACCCAAACTAACTATTTGATAATTTGCCGTAAATTATCCGTTGTTTATCCGTGAAAAGAATAATTTTGCCGCGGACATATTTCAAAAAATTTCGCGTGCCCTGCTAACTTCCATGCACCTTCTGGCAACCAATAAAGGAAACCAGCTAAATCCAAACTAACTATCTGATAATTTGCCGTAAATTATCCGTTGTTTATCCGTTAAAAGAATTATCTTGCCGCGGAAACATTTGAAAAAATATCGCGTGCCTTGCTAACTTCCGTGGAAGTTAGCAGGGCACCTTCTGAAAACCAATAAAGGAA